>NW_028277841.1:300000-506771 GCF_059751315.1 Micrasema longulum
ATACGAATAATGATTTAAAGATGCAGTAATATTGCATCTGTATAAAGTTAAATTATTTGTCAATCTAGAGTTTTCAAAATTTTGTAAGCTAATGGGTTTTTTTTTAAAGTTTGTAGAATAGATGCTTTTTTAAAGATGTCATCAATTGAAGGTATATCTAGTTATTTAAAAATTAAATTTGAAGGATGAGTTCTAGGTTTTTTAAAAATAATTCAAGCAACGGTTTATTGGTTTAAATTTAGATTGAATTCTATAAATATTATGAAAGTAATTAAAATAATATATTTTTAAGGGTGATCATTTTTATAATATTTATTTTTTATTGTTTTTATTTTATACCCTCTTCTTCTGTAGTTAATAAATTCGTGTTAAATCTCAATTAATGTGAAAATAGTTAATAAATTAATGTGAAATCTGTAATTGGTTTCACTTTTTAAAATAATTTTCTTGCAACTTGTGTTTATTAAAAAGACTTTGATTTCCATAATAAATACATTTATATATTTATAAAAATATATACGAACACAAATACACACATAAATACGTACATACGAATTCATATAAACATATAAATAATGATTAAAAAGAGAAAGTAATAAATTAAAAATAGCAATGAAAAAATTTAAATTCTATACATATTATGAAAGTTATTAAAACATAATTTTCTAAAAGGTTATTGCAAATTAATTTACCTAACTAGCTACATGAGGGATTATTTGATTTTATAAATTGCGTTACAGTTCTCCTATAATTATTAAATGTATCGTTAAAGATATGAATATCAGCATTACTTTCTACATAATGATATAATTCTAACATACGTGATAATGCATTAAAGTGCGCCATATTGAAGATTGAAAGATAAAATGAAGTGTACGATCTCAAACGCCGACTGGGAACATTCAGATGTACATTTTCTGAACAAAATGTAGAGTCAATATTACAACAATTGATTTTATTATAAAGATACATCAAGTCTGAAATCTGTCTCCTAAATTCCAACTTATATAGACTAAAATGATCCAAGCGCTGATCATAAGACTGAAGGATTCAACTCAGAGTACGTATTCCAATGGGAAGTTAAAATTTATCTTCAATTTTATCAACATGGTAAATGTAAGTTTTCAGTATGAAAATACAATTTTATTTTCTAAACATGTTTAATTACCGGTTACCGATGAAGATACTTTGAATTTTTTATACAAATATACACACTTTCGTACTTAAATATCGATATATGTTTATACCGCCTCAGTATATCGTCGTTGTACATCAAATATGGGCCATGTGACTCGGAGCACATTCTGAGAAAATCGATAAAAACTATTTTTAAAAAAAACCCCGAAAATAACACTTTTGTGTATGGACGAAGTAAGAAAAATATAGTATTTTTCAATGAAGTAATATATTTGATTAAAATATTAATTACTTTATGCCAAAAAGTCGCATTTTGATTATTTTCTCAGAATGAGCTCCGAGTCACATGGCCCATATTTGATGTGAAACAACAATATACTAATAAAGATAGCCGTTGATAATCGTGGCCCTGGTAATATTTTAATGTTAGGTTACGATTTTTTTTTTCCACAGATTCAATTAAATTAATGTAAGTTCTGTAATATGGTGACCAGACTACACATCCAAATCACAAATTACTGCAAACTAATGAATTGTATAAACATATTATCGATGAAACAAATTTGAAAGGTTTACATATTCTGTATAGGACGATGATGAAGATTGAGGTTAAAATGACCAAATAATAAAACCAATTGGATCGATCAAATGAGGCAGTTTTATGAGCCTGCATAATTTAAACATTTACATTTAATATGTTGATATTTTTGCATTAAAATCGTTTAAAAGGGTATCCTTGTAGTTTCAATGAAAAATCATCGAGTTTTACGATGTTTTATTATCAAAAAGCTTTCACATAAAGCCTGCCTTTCATGTACTTGATCGTTTTGTTAAGAGAGGTATATTCAATCCTTAATAAAGGGAACAAAGATGATCAATAAATGTAGGTTCTCTGTAGGAACAATAATATTTTTATTTTTTTTATTAATAACAAATAAAAATACAATAATACAACTGAATACATTTTTTACATTAATCAAATACATATATTTTCATTAACGTTTCCCACTACGAAAAAGAAAAAAACAATTATGGTGTACATAATGGGGAGTGACGTCTTACAATAGTTTATTTTATTTTAATTAATAATATTTTTAGGATAACTTATATAAATTACAAAAGAAATATAAACGATGTTTTTAATCAGTGTTATGTGAAGAAGAATTATAGATGTAACTTGTCACTTCTTTCTTAAATATATTGTGTTCCTGACTGTACTTTTTATTATCTTCATTAATTTCATTAAAGAAAAATATTCCTCCATATATTCAACCATAAATAAACCTTGTGGTATTTTTAATCCGGAATAAACGTTGTTTTACATTAAAAAACGTTTTTTCATGAAACAACAGGTTGATGTTTTTGTGCGTTTAGTTTTTGCAGACTCATTACCGGTGTAAAGGCAACAGGGCTTAAAAGTTGTGGCGATCGGCTATTTATACGTACGCTTCGTAGGTATGCCTCTGAGCGCATCAGGTTACAGTCCAGGGACAAATAAATATTACAGTGTAAAACCACCTTTTAAAACAATATTTAATCAGCTTGCCTGATGGATACTCGAATATTGGGTTTTTGCTGGTTCGCGGGATTTCGGCGTTGCTTTCAGTTTACATTGCCACCGAACCCTTAAACAAATTAATGCAATTACCTGCCTTGTACTGGGATTCTTGGCACATTATTGATCAAACTTGTCTCGCGAGAGGTTTTCTCTGATCCTGTGGTTAGATCGGCACATGTCGATTTCAAATCACATGTATATTCGTTGACAGTTCAGTTCTTATTGGACCGGAGAGAAGAAGATTGTACTTAAAGTAGGAGAATTGCAATTTTTCCACCAGGGCTTAGTAGGTAGCAATAAATTTAATACCGCAACCTACAAGTAAATGTGCAGTACAATAAAAATATTACATATGGCGCAACCAGTACTATTAAATTTATAAACTTTCCACTTTTATCTTGTAACAAGTAGTATTTGCTCCTCGTCACAAAAAATAACTGCGACCAATTTTTGTAATTTTGTCTGTGGTGAACTTTTTTTCTAAGCTTTCTTCCGTAACGGACCGTGAACAAAATGGACGGTCGCAGATAGCGCGCTTTGGTTAAAGCAACTACATTGTTTTTTTTTTTTTTATTTAAATTTCATTAATAAACCCTTACGGGTTACATACATTTAACAAAATATTTTTACTTTTAAAATTCACATTCTACGGTTAATAATAATATTTTTATCATCTTTTGTAAAGGTTTTCTGAGTCTTTGGTTTAGTTTTGTCTGGTAGTTTATTGTATAATTTCAGTCCATGGTTTATTAGTCTCGATTGTCTTTTTCTCGTTTTAAAAGGTTGAATATGATATTTTTCTGATATTCTCGTATTGTGTTCATGTTTACAACAGTTTTTTTCAAGTTTTAATTCTTCGTCTACAATTACATCAGTGGCTAATTTATGAATTAATTTTAAGGATTCTAGTATAAAAAGTTCAGTTACATTTAATTGTTTAGTTTGTTTAAAAAGTTATTTAGTTGCTGTTAGATAGGGAAGGTCGTATACTAACTTTAATATTTCATTTTGCTGTCTTTGTAGTCTGTTTATGTAATTTTGATTTCCTGTTCCCCATAATAGTTGCATATAACATATTTTAGTTTTTACATAGGCTTCATACATTTTTTTCTCTTTATTGGAACAAAGTTTTTGATTTAAAAAAAGACTCGATAAAGTCGCCACTTTGCTAATTAAATTGTTGAAATGAATTGTCAATGTCAATTGTCTGTCTATTGTGAGTCTTAAATGTGTAAGTGTTTTAAATTACTGTAATCCATACCGATTTAATATCTCTAGATATCCCATTACACATTGGACCGAGTCCCTTTTTTTAAATCTAGTATCTAACCTTTATATTATTTATTAAATATATCTTGGTTGGGTGACAATAATGTCACACAGCCAGCGCCACGTTAATTGATTCAGTATTAATGGATCAGTTGTTAAGATGATGTTGTAATCCATAAATAAATCATTGCGCCATATTACAAAAGAAATAAAAATGGCTTTTGTCTAACTGGGAATAAAACGCCTCAAGAAACTGTTAAGTTCGTCAAAAATGCTGTCTTGTTTCGAAAATCTTTCCGGGCGATGAGGTTATGGCTTTTGAATGGGAGCACCAATCAACTGGACCCAATGCCGAATCCAACCAGATAACCCGTGACTTTAAATGGAACACTCCAGATCATTTAAGCAACCGGCCAATATTACATTTTCCAAGACTCCTTATTTCAACGCCTCCCCATTTTTTTTATTTATGCAAGATATCGGTCACATCAATAATTTAGAATATTTTCGACCAAAAATAGAATGGATTCTGGAATCAGGTAGAAAGTTTAACTTTAAAAATAAATGTATTCATGTCACTGTAATTAAATTCACATACTGTATGGACTAGTGTTGTCATTTCAAATAATTAAAAAAATAAATTATTAATGTGATTTGCGTTGTAATAAGCTTCGAGCTTATTCGGACCTGTATGTTCTAGCGTTGTAGCCTAGCCGAGGGCAATTAATTATTTTGAATGGAGGATCGCGGGTTTAAACTAGCCGAAGGGAAAATTCGAATCCCCCATGGACCGATTTAGTCAAATTTACTTTATGTACAAAGGCATTCGACAAACTAACAAAAATGAATAAAATACACGAATGAGTAAAATATTTGTACGCGAAAACATGAATAAATTATTCACGGTCATAAACACTTCCAACGTTTTATTCTCCTGATGCCATATTCTACAAGTAGGCGCTGGGGTCGTTTGGTCCCCCCGTTCGGATGATGTGTAATTTTTGGATGCTTAGTGAGGGAAAGGTTAGAAGACAACTTTGTGTAAACTCTTTCAAATTTCAATTGAATTTTTATTTATAGATCTTCCACGAACAAATCGTCGCAATCTATAGAACGGTTACTTATTGAAACGTGAATATTCTGTCATATAGATAATACTTTGATTTAAAATCTGAAATAAAAATGTAACGCTTAATTTTTTAGACACGGAGGCCTTGGGATAAGATTTATTTTAGGCTAATAAACAAAATATTGATATATTTTATTTATTTAAGCTACGTACAAACAATTTTAAAGTGAAGATCGTGACTTACTTATCCACAGAACTTTTGTGCGTTTTACGTTTACATTTCCTTAGAGTTTTATAAATCTTTATTTTTCTGTCGTTTTTAGGTGAAAAAAGGAAATGTTTTCAGAAATAATATATCTAACAAACCCCTGAACATTTTTCAGAGAGAAATATTTCTCCAAACTATTTTTCCGATTTTTTATCCCGTTCTTTTGTGAGTTTTTGTCCTTAATACCTGGGAAAACGGATTGGGTCAGTTGGAAACGAGATTTTTTATTTTGAAAAATAAATAAATAGAAGACGAATGATTCTTTCATCCACAAATTTGTAATAACCAGCGACTGAATTCATTGCTTTCGCGTTATCTTCGAAGATATAACGAAGACAAGAGTCTCGAGACTGGTATATTTATTATAAAATTAAGAGTATTAATTTAAACAAAAACAGTAAAGTCAAAATATTTCAAATTACCCAATCTGAATTTCCGGACTCAAGTCACTCATTTTTTATTTCCATAATAAGTTACTGTGATCTCCACTTATAATTTTTGCCACTTTCACGCTTTGGATTGGGAGCATGGAGAATTCAAGAGAAGTCACGAAAGAGATTCTCCATGATCCCCGTCACAAAGTGTTCTCACCAACCAACTCAGTCTTTCACAAGGTACTCCATAAAAAATATCTTTCAATTGAAGCACTCACAGATTTTTCTTCTGACGAATATTAAAAAAAAATTAAAAAATATTAGCGTTCTTATAATATAACAAATTACAACAGGGAATGAGAATACCTTGAAGAAGTCTAGGCATTTATAGGGCTTATGACCTGTCAATGGCTGATTCATGTGGCCACTTTACACACTGTGTAACATTCACCATTTTGCCAATGTTTGAACATCCATATTTCTTCAATTCTTCTATTTGTTGATTTTAGTGAAGTTAAAGAGCTGAAACCTTTATTGTTACACGAATATCAACAATTTGAAGAATTGAAGAAATATGGATGTTCAAACATAGGCGAAATGGTTAATGTTACACAGTGTGTAAAGTGGCCACTTAAACCTGCCATTGACAGGTCATAAGCCCTGTAAATGCCTAGACTTCCATATTTCCTTCTTTAAGGTATTCTCATTCCCTTTTGTAATTTGTTAATCTTAACGACTCCCGAGGGGGTGAAATCCAGTCTTTTGTCTACAAACATTTGGACAAACTCAAAAAAATTTCATTTAATTTACCCTAATATTTCAATTTTGGTGGCCATTTTCAACGAGTTGTATATAACTCACTATTAGAAAATGAAAATCAAGTTGGAGTAGAGTGGGGTTTGAACCTCAGACCTCCGGCCCGTGAGACCGCAACACTAGCCACGGGACCACAACCCGACACGATATTAAACGAAAGATGTCCGAATGGTATATTATAAAGTTCATTACAAGATAAAATGCAATATGTTTATAGAGATAAATGCAATATGAGGCTCTATTTTTAAATAAACGATCAGTTTTTATTTTAGCCACTAGAAAGCTTCTGAGCTACCCAACTAGGTGAGTTTAATAAAAAATACAATTATCTCAAAATTTCAATCGTCTTCTTGAGGATATCCATGGTGAGATTCCAACCCAATGGTCATCTTCTTCATGATTTTTTTCTCATTGAATATTCTACTTCCAAAGGTTTCTTATTAAAATAGTAGATTTTAACTTCCAGCCAACTCTATTTTTATACTTTAAAAAAAGTAATATTTGTTTTTTTGACTGGATGATATAAATATGTGGTGGATTCATCATCCGAAAGCCTTAATATTCTATCTTATTTGCAAAATGCAACTAAAATTAAATTCCAACCAATTAAGAATAGTCCAGAAACAGCATACGAGCATAAAACAGAAAGCGACTAAACTACCCATAAATGGATTGTTTTACGTTTTGACCCATTACATTGTTTTGACAACTATGCGGTGTTGTGTCCTTTTAAAGTGTAAAAATACTGCTAGGATCTTAAAGAAACAGGATGGGATCACATTTCATTGTAATTAGCAAATGAATGTGTAAGTAACAAATACGTTAATTAAAAATTGAATTATTTTTCCATCTGTCAGATTGTCGAAGAAAAGAATACGGACATTTCGTTAGTGTTGCCAGGGTAGTAAATTTGCTGACCCTACTTTGCTCATTTAATGAGAGAATTATTGCATGATTTTTGAATTTATATAATTTCTCTAACGTAAAAAGAAAACTTTGTAAAGGAGAACTAAGAAACCTGCCGACAAGCTGGTTTTGCGGTTGAGTGGGTTTCATTATTTCCCCTTTTATATTTTTTCTGTTCATGTTTATCTTCTTGAGTAAAAAAAAGAATTTAAAAAAAAGATATATCGTTAAGTTATGCGCTTATAAAGAATTCAGTGAATGAAGATAAATATTTGAACCCGTAAACTGAGATTGAAAAAACATCCAAATTAAATTTGTTGATTAATGCGGGGGGTTGTTTGAAAAGCATTTTTCTGTTTGTCTTTACCGAACAGGTGTGGAATGTTTTTTTATGACGTCGAGTGTCTGTTTTTCATTCTTGTTTTCTTCCATTACGGGGGTGAAAAAATATGTTTTCTTTATTTTGCTAAGCAGACAGGATACTAAGGGTTAAGATCTTAGGATTAAAACAGATTTTCTTCAAGAGAAAATCCACCCAATACATTTTCAAACTATAAAGAAATAATTAAAGAAAACAACGCACCCCCAGTACGCTGTTATAAGTTTTAATTTGGCTATTTTAAAATATGAAACCAATTTTTTTCTCTTTCTTAGAAGAACACTTACATATCACTATAATTTTTAATGAGCAAGATACATCACAAAGTTATGTCATTTATAAATTTGAGTAAAATATTTAAAAAACAGTAGAGTATTTGTGATGCTATATTGTTATTCTCTTAGAGTAAGACCCTAATTGAGTTTATGAATGAACGGAAGAAAAACATTCTACGATTATTCTCCTCAAAGTAAGGGTCTGAACACATCACCACGACACGCCGCGGCGTCTTGCCGCGGTACGATGCGCATCCGCTCGGCAAACGGCTCGTACTCAAACTTGCAGTTTTTGTCTAGATGTGGACCGTGAAAGACCTATCCTTAATAACAAGAGAAGAATACGCCTTTCGCGGTCCATATCTCGACAAAAACTGCAAGTTTGAGGACGAACCGTAATACGAATATTTTGAGAAACATCAACGTCTTAATAACAAGATAAGAATATGTTTTTCGCGGTCCATATCGAGACAAAAACTGCACATTTGCGTACAAATTAACAAACTTATATTTTAAGACACATCAACATCTTAATAACAAGATAAATGATACGTCTTTTGCAGTCCATATCAAGACAATAACTGCAAATTTGCGTACAAATCGTGATACGAATATTTTGAGAAACATCAATTTCTTAATAACAAAATGAAAATACGCCTTTTTTTCAGTTTCAGTGCTGCAGAGCAGCATTTATTTAATAATTAAAAAATACATAAAAGAATTTGTTACCCACTAAGTCTTAAGACTTTTCGGTGGGACACATTTTTTTATTTTTTTAAAAGATTTATATTACATTGATTTTATTTGTATTTTAAAAATGTATTTATAAAAAGGCACTATAAAGTATCTAGAAGATATTTCTACAGTTCTTTTTTTTTCATTTGAAGATCTTTCATGTTAATGATGGTTTGTGGGAGATCATTGAACAATCTTGGAACAACGCAATTTAATGTTCTCTCTCCGAAATAATTTGTAATTCGAGGAACAAACAAGGAGCCCTTAGTTTTTAATCTAGTGTTGTAAGTGTGGGAAACTCTTTTTTTATATTCCGGATCAACAAAGTGATCTGCAATCAATTTGTAGTCACGAAAATGTTTTACCGGCAGGACATTACAGAATTTAAAATAAACCCCTTCGCCCGTATGTTTCGCCTCATGGATAATGCTATCCGGTACAATCCCCCTCAACAGTCTCACCTGAATATCATAAATTTTACCCAGATGAGACTGGAAGGTGAGACCCCAGACACGCACTCCGTAAGATATAATGGATTTTCGCGGTCCATATATAGACAAAAACTGCAAATTTGCGTACGAACCTACGACCACAGATACTTGGGTTGAGAAATGCAAGCGCTAACCGAAATTGTCTGTTACACGTTTGTTGTTAAACTAAAAACCAAACTAAAACCAATCCAATAATTTGGAATGCAATAGAGCTTAAGGGCTTCTCTAGAAAATTATTACTATGAAATTCTTCTCATATTAAAAATTTTAATGATAAAATACCGCATTATAATTTCAATATACTATACATTAAGTTACGAGCAGTAATAAATTTAAAATGTATGTTTTTGCTTTCCAGAACACTGGTCGAATTGGACATACATCGGTGTACTTTCAGTGATGCGATAAATATTGTTTTTTTAATATAAAATAATAAATATTTAAAAAAAAAAACTAAAATCACCCCCTTTTTCCAATCACGAAAAAATTTAAAGTTGCCAATTAATTTCTTTAAAATATAACATCACATATTATATTTCACATATATAACAACATATTAGATCGGGTCGTGGTCCTGTGGCTAGTGTCTCGGACTTACGGACCAAAGTTCCGTGGTTCGAAATCCCACTTTACCCCAACTTGTCTCCATTTTCTAATAGTGATTTATTTACAACTCGTTGAGAATGGCCCTCAAAATTAAACATTTGTGTGAATCATAAGAACGCAAATATTTATTTTTATTAAAAATATATATATATATTTCACTGTGAAATTTCATCCCTGGGCCGTGCAAGTATTATTCAAGTATTATTCCTAGGGCATTCAATATACTCGTATGTACATTGCAACAATACCAACAAATCAATGATTTATGATTTTTGCTATTTCGAATATACCGCGTTATCTTTATTCATATTATTTTTCTACCTAAGTATGTTAAGTATTAAAATCCCAAAGTTATTATATAGAAGATTTATAAAACAACTGGGTAATATGTATAGATATATTGTTAATATATTATTTCATAATTTTGTAATGGAACACTGTATGTTAATTGTATTTATGATTATGTTTATAAAAGGCATTTGTGCCGTGTATACACTAATAAAATAAAATAAAAAAATTTAAAAAATTAAAATTAAAATTGAAGAAATATTTTCATGTGTTGCCTAGCAGGTGAAATGGTTTCCAACTTAATCAGCCAATGACAGGTCATAATCCTTGTAAAAGGCTAAACTTTCATATTACCTTCTCAGAAATGTTTTCTCCCCTCTATTGCAACAAATTCAAATTTAAATTAATGTAATAAATTTGAATTTCAGATCTCCTCTGATAAAAGTAAAATTCATTTTTTCGTTCCCAAAAATTTAATGAAATTTTAATTTTTGAAGGAAAATTTTATTCGATTTAGAAAGTTGTGAAAAATATACCTATTATAAATATGTAAATTTTAAATTCATTGAGGGAAGGCCATTTGTAAAATATGAAGGAGACATTTATTCAAAAGTAAGATAAATTAATTCGAAAAATAGCAAGTGCAGAAATAAAAATAATCTTATTTTTAATAAGATATGTTAACTTGTCTATACAAGGCAAGCTTCTTAATATTTGAAATCTGTGAAAATCTGGCAATGATTTGCTAATTTATTTATTTATTTATTTATTAATATACACGGCACGTAGTGCCTTTTACTATCAAAAAATACATATTGTGTAGAAACAAACACTTAAACACAATAGTTAAAAGAGGAAAAAAAAAAGCATAAAAAGTTTATATGTACATATTACATTCCAACGGTTTCATTTAATAAACACGCTAACATATTGTGTAAAAAATAAAAAGTCATTATAAGGAATAAAAATTAAAAAAAATACTAAAAGGAATATAAAAATCAAAATATACGAAATTTTTTTATTTTTTTTTAGTCATTAAAAAAAGGACAGGTAAATATATTTTTAATTATAATAACATTGAACAAAAAAACAGAAAATTACAAAAAACTAAGTTTAAGAGAAAAAATGCTTTTTTTATGTTAAAAATAAGAATAAAAAACATGTAATAATGCTGGATATTAAATGAACACGATCAAATGTGTGATTTCAATTATTATATTAAGTTGAAATTAGATACGTAGGTACATAATATACATTATTATTTTTGTGTTTCGGATTACATAAATTGTAAGGATATGCGGTGACAGTGAATTTTGATGAACATATATTTGATCATTGTTTTTCTGTCACTGTTTCGCAGATGCCACCAAATTATGCAAAAAAAACAACTTCATATCGTACTTTAAAAGCTGTTTTACTAAAATAGATAAATTTGACGTTTCGTTGTCTCGTTTTCAGCACCTCAAAACTGAACCGATTTTGTTATTTTTTTGGACAAATTATCAAACTGAAGTTTCTTTATAGGTCAGTTTTGCGTTTTTCAATAATAGTTATCATATTTGTAGACCGTACGTCCAAAGACTGCAGATAAAACTGTGCATTTTTACCGGTTTTTGGATGGTTCTAGTTTCCATAGTAAACAATTTATCAAAAATACAGATCAATAACGACAAGCCAATGGTAAATATTTATTGTCCGATAAAAAAATATCTGCTCTAGTGCCATTATCCAGGGAGAAAATACGGGAATACGTTTGTACGAAGAAAACTACGAGCGCGTTTCTATTCACGATTAAATATTATTAAGTTTTCTTACAAAACTTACTTCATAATGCTTTTACTTAATCGTTGTAACAGGTTCGGTGTTCTTAAATAAACAACCTACATATACACATAGACGCATCCTGAGTCTCCTAAAATTATGACAATTAGTTCATGCAAAAACGCTCAGTTTTGCCCAACGTGTATTTAGTCGTTTCTAAAATCGCCAACCGGGTTTTGACGTGAGCTTGACATTTAATTCGATACCAAATTTACCTGATTGTGTCGTGAAATCGAGTAAAAACCGTTCGGATAAACGAAACAAATATTGTGTGACTTTTTATTAGTAAGTAGGCTCTGAGGTACTTTAAAAGTGTTTTGAGTATGTCCAAATGTTTGCAGACTGGCTGAATTTTCTCCCTCGGGAGTTATTTACATATTAATTTGTTGCAACAGAGGGAAAACATTTTTGAGAGTGAAATAAATTTTTGCTTAGGTACTTGTTTATGATTTAATTACAAAACTGAAAATAATTCGTATTCAAATACAGCATTACGCATGAAAAACACCGGGTTCAATTCCCGGCAAGAAAACAAAAAATAAAAATTTGATTGCTTTCAAACTTGGGTGTTCTGCGCTATAATTCACCAATATAGTTGGGTCTTCTGGCTTGTCGTGGTATAAAAAAAAAACAATTTAAGAAAAATAAAAGTCAGCCCGAAGAGTCAGCCCTAGCAAGTCAGCCCAGTCTTGCAGGAAATCAGTTTCAGCGTGTAGTTCAAGTGCAGTCAAATCATTGCCATTACTCTCGTGTTTATGTAATAAATACGCATTTAAAATCAACCTCGTCTTCTGTCTACAACTGTCAACTTCTGTCTTGGGGTAGGATAACCACCACACCAAAATCGCAAAATTAACTGCCATGCCTTCTATAAGGACGATTTCAATATATATAATTTTGTTGTTTTTTAATTATCAACTTTTATAATTGGATCACTTCATAGCTTAACGAAGATCGGTATTTTTTCTCAAACGAATTATTTCCCGGCATTTTGTATACCTAATTGAAAAACTTTTCTATTCTATTTTTATATAGAAGGCTTTTTTCCTTTGACATGTTAATAAGTTATGTGAACTGTGTTTTAATTTGTTCATTTACTATGATAATTATTCTCATAAATCATACCAATTTTTATTTTTATTATTTTTGTGGATATTACTTGATAAAAGTTCACAAGTAATGATTTTGGTAATACATCAATAAAATTCTTTGACTTGGTTTTAAAAATGTATTACTGACCAATGAGCGTTTCTGCTTTAGCAGGCATTTTCAAGACACATTTTTTTCAATTTTTAGATGATAAAACTAATAAAACTTACGTCACGCTCTTACCTCCTAAAACTTCTTAAGATCAATGAATTACTCGTATTTAACGTAATTATACAGAAAGCAGCCAGTCAAAGAAAAGTTAAACTGAGATAATAGCACTTTTATGAGTAATTAAACGAGTGAACGATCAAATCTACACAACAGTTGAAATGTTATTTACTTTGACTAATAAAAAAAAACCGCACATTCTGTTTTTAAAACATATTACAACAGAAACGAAGGACATTTTAGAGAAGGTAATATCGAATTCTAGGCATCTACAGGGCTTATGACCTGTCATTGGCTGGTTTAAGTAGTCACTTTACTATAACATATCATAATTAACAATTCAAAAAATATTGAAATAAACAAAAATTTAATTCAGAGAAAACTTTAATTAATAACATTATATTTCAAAATGCATCACCCCTGCTATCAATATTCCCCATAATTAGGAAAATCCCACCCCTCCACCTCACATTGCCTTCCCCCTTCCACCCGACCCTATCAGTACCTTAATATTAATCTGTGTATGTATTTTAGTTTAGTTTATATTTACACCTGAGGATGGGTAATACTGATTACCCGAAACTAGTCGTGTTTTAATGTATTAAACTCTTGTGTGGTAAATTTACAGACTGTTTTATTTTAAATAAATTCACAATTCTGCCCATATTTTAAAATTTTATCTTAAACTATAAAGTGGCCACTTAAACCTTAGACTTCTATATTACCTTCTCTAAAATGATCTTCATTTCTGTTTTAAATGTTAATGTTAACAACTCCCCGGGAGTTGAATCCAGTCCTTGTCTACAAAAAATTGAACAAACTCAAAATATTGTTGATAAATCCACCTGCTCCATAAAAAAGTATAGAAATTGAAAAAATAAATTTTTCAGTCGTTGCCTAGTATGTAGGTGAAATAATTCAAATAATTAAATCTCACCCGCATAAATAAAGGTTTCAGCTCCTTAACTTCACAAATATTAACAGATGAAAGAGTTGAAGAAATATAGATGTTCAAATATGGGCAGAATGGTGGATGTTACACAGTGTAAAGTGGCCAATTAAACCAGCCAATGACAGGTCATAAGCCCTGTAGATGCCTTGACTTCTATATTATCTTGTCTAAAATGTTCTTTATCTCTGTTGTAATATGTTAATATTATCAGCTCCCCAGGGAGTTAAATCCAGTCTTTGTCTACGAAAATTGGGACAAACTCAAAATATTGTTTTTTTTATAATATAAAACATAATTTAATTATGTATTTGATACGTTTTATTAATTTTTAAAGTTAGCTCTAGTAAAACTCTGATGTATTTTGCGTCGTTAAATATAGAACATATTATTTTATATTAACATTCATTCTCGTCATCATTTTCTTTCTGCACCTAATGGTGCATAGAGCACTGCATTGGTACACCAATCGTAGTGTATCTTGATCATGTTTTTGTTACATGAAAGTATAATAATCAGTCTTGCGTTTCAGGTACCAGTCCAGGGACTATGAAATATTAAAGTATAAAAACACCTATTCAAATAAGTTTTGAATGTCAAACATGCCAGGAATCGAACCCAAGACCTCTTGCACAGTCGGCAAAAGCGCTGACCACTACACCACGAGGCCGACAATATTTACATTAGTGTACTTTATTGTGAAGAATCACTTAATTAATTTTTAAACATACCTTTAAAAATAATTTAACTATGTTATGGAAGGAAAAAGATACCTCATTCCTCATTCATTTATTATGGGTATTTTTAATAAATGTATATTTAAAATGTAAATACCTACGTATTTACCCACTAAAATTAATTTAAATACTAGATTCCAGGAGGCATAAATCTTTCCATTTGATCTTCCATATACCGTTAGCTTTTTCTAGTGCTGTGAGTGTTTTCTGCAAATTAAAAAATGCTATTTTTGTCATCAAAACTATTTTCAGATAGTGATTATTACAGTTATTTGTATAAAAACGGCATTGCTTTTTTTAGGAAAATATAGAATTGACCCGACTGTATATCTGATTTCTTTTCAAAATTGTGGTCTGGCGGTTTTCTACGTTTTATTGCGACCATAACGATGTTTATTAAATGCTCATATTATTAAGACCCTAACTTATTTAAAAAAAAGCATGAATAATTGAAAGGGCAACACCCCCAAAAACCTTTTTTTTATTTTTCCCAAACACTCAAGCATAAAATTGATGAAAATAAACAATATATTGAGTTTATCCAAATATTCTATAAAATAAATTGCGCTCATTTCCATGTATTTTTTTTATAGTTTTTTATAGTAGCTCTCTATTTCATGTGCCAGCAGTTCGTACGAACTATGCCCAGAACTCTCCACTTATACGTTTTGCTAGTGAATATAATTTGAACTTTCCCCTTATTGATCCATTTGATTGTAAAAAAATAACATTTAAAATGCGCGTCTTAAAACATACTTTTTTGTCTTATACTTAGTTTCAATAATAAAGTTTTATTTTATTTTATTAAATTTTATCTCTAATTCTTAATATTTTATATATATTTATATTTTCGATACCTGACACCCTCTTTCCAATATAACACCCACACACCCACCCTCTCACTCACTTACACTCACACAAACACACTAGTATGTATTGTACGTGTATTTAATGTATTTCTGTGGATATCTGTCATTGGTTTTATTCTCTGTATATGTTATTTGTTATATTTTTATTACATGTATTACTGTTGATATCCCCAATAAATAAAATAAAAATAAAAAAATAAAATAAACTCGAGTTCAAATTTTATCTTAAAAATTGATTACAGAATAATAAAGGTCCTATTTGCCCAGATTCTATGGATTATTATTCTTAAATAGCGGACGACCGTTATGTTTTCATAACCTACTCTCAAAGTTGTCAAACAAAACAGAAAAAACGGAAGATCGATTTTATGGATTGGCCAGATAATGTTCGAAAACATAATGGGAAAGCCTATATACCCATTTTATTATAGAATCTGAGTTTTTTCAATATTTTTTCATATATTTATTGGTTTATGATAATAAATGTGTTTCAAATAATAAAAGGTATCGATGAAAATATATAAAACATAAATAAAACCTAAAATTATTATGAATTATTTTATGGCTCGTTTTTTACCTCGCATGTAAAATTTTTATTCGAGGGACACCTAGAATTTTATGAATGTCCTATTATCAACTTAAGGCTGTAGTCGGGTAAAACGCACGCAAAATGAGGAAATCGTATGATTCTACCATTTTAAAACAAATGATTTTTACAAATCGCACGATAATAAAAAAATAAAATTATAAATAAGATAAAAACAATTACTTATATAGGTATTTCTTTTAAAAAATATACTTAAAAGTTTTATGTATTTAAAATATAATTTCTTTTAGACCGGCAGACTACGCCATTTCAAATTTACACAAAACTAAGGTATCTGGATTCTCATATAAAGAACTGAAATTTGATGTAATTATTTGAAAAAAATAAATTGAACATGAAAGTGGCCGAAAAAAAATCTTAATTTTTTGTTTTTTTAAAAAAATACAACCTTTTAAATGACAAAAAATTTTGTGGCATTTTCTTTTATTTCTACGTAAAATAATGCCTTCGGTAATACTTAAAAAAAAATAGTATTTAAATATTTTAGTTGAAACTTTTTTTATGGAACTTTATTTTTTTGTTTTTCAAGAAGATAATTCTGGTTTTAATACTCAATTTCTAACAATATCTTATTAAGGTTTTTATAACCTTCATACTTGCCCTCATCGGTACCGGTAAATGCCTAGACTACCATATTTCCTTCCCAAAAATGTTCTCAGTCTCTGTTGAAAATTGTTGTACTAAAAATAACTGAATAGTTTGTCGCCGATTAGATAATAAGCAGGAAGTATGTATTACTTTAATGTTACTTGTATCCGATTATTCTTGTCCAATAAATATTAGGACATAGTTAATACTACCCTCAAAACACAGAATTATGGGGATGTTGGGGGGCTTTTCATAATCACTTGTTTAATTTGCCATCCCTTTTCCGCTTCAGTGCAAACCCGGGGTGACCTCTTGAAATAAGCACAGTGGTCGTTTACCAGTATTTTCCATGTCAAAAAATTTCGGACGTACCTGTTTCTTCGTCAGAATACTAATTACACTAACATGCAAATCACACTATACACTTTCACATAGCATGTGTCATATCAGCACGCTGTTCTATACCTTTGTGCAAACACTATGGTGAAGATGCACAGTGGGACCTACATACCCATATTCATGCCCATTATTTGTATTATATTATTAATTTTTTTTTCATTCATTTTTCTGTACTTTTCTTGGAATATTTCTGTGGAAAAATATGATATTATGTCGTTTTTTTGGCATATTGAGTTAGATTTATTATTTCAACTTTTAACATTCCCATATTCAAGTGTTTGCTGGACTTGGTCAAGCCATCTCTTTCTCGGTCTTCTTTGTTCTTTACAGACATCAAGCATCGTAAATCCTTTTGGCTATTATTTCGCTGTCCATTCGCTTTGAATGTCTTAACCAACGCTTCACTTCTTTCTCGATTAAGTAAACAATGCTAGTCTCAGCCTTAAACAAAACACGGATATTGACATTATTCACCTATCATACATCGTTTTACCACACATTTAAAAAATATTTTTTATATATTTTTTTAAATTTATAAATCATATAACACGAAGTATTTTACAAGTATAATACGTTGAATTCCATTTCTAGGAGTTACAACAACTCAATTCGGGACATAAATAAACACATAAACACATATTGAGAACAACAAAGAAACAAAGCAAGTTTAGCACCTTTATAACTAAATAAAGCACAACAATATATAAGCCTAAAACCTTTTCTTACACAAGGATAATAAATATACATGATAAAACGCTTTAAAGAATAAAAAAAAGCATTGAATCTACTAAGGGAGATAAGGTCATTAACGTCACATGCCATGAAATGTCGTATAGTACAATGAACACATGATTATTGGAAACATAATTCGGATACACAAAACGCGTGTCAGACCAAATCATGATGTTTACAACAGGGGCGAGGATAGATAGAGAGAAAATAAAAAAATACGAAAAACCAAGTAGAAAAACTAAATAGAAAAACTAAATAGAAAAACCATTTGCCCGAGGGATCTTATTTCAACAGCATTCAGCCTACTTTCTTTAATGTTTTTTTTATTCCATACTGTGCTCCCATAGATAAGTGTCAGAGCCAGAACTTCATAGTGAACTGCTTGTTTTAGCTCCTACGACAAACATTTGTTTGCCAAGGTAGATTTCAGTACACCGTTTACCCTTTTCTTTGCACGTACCTTTAATTCTAAGCCTTTTCACCCCTATAAAACATTATTTCTAGGTACACAAATTATTTAACCTGATTCAAAAATTCTTCTTTCACACTGATCTCTCATTTAATTTTACTTACACTCTTTTTAAAATCCATTTCTTTTGATTTATTAGAAAATCACTTTTCTTGCATTCGTAATAGTAATTTTTTTACCAAGAATTACAGATCTTCTTTGCTGCTAACAAGAAGCATAGCACCATAGGGATACAAAAGTCAATTAACAGTTATTTCATTCGTTTTGCTCCCATTCTTAAAATTTTCAGTTCTTTTGTATAGTTATCGATGTAAGCATTGAACAACCATGGTGAGATAACACATTCCTGTTTGACTCATTTGACATTTGTTTGCCTTTGTTATTTAAAATAAAACAGGTTTTTGCGTAAAATAGTATTTTACGTAGTTGATCGTAGTAAGCACATTTTTATAAAATATTAATAAAATAGCACAAAAGCAAATACTAATAAGTATTATCGCTCGTTTTTATGCAATTTTGCCTGTTGAGTTCGAACATGCGGTCAAAATTAATTTGTCGCCCTTTGCTTTTTCGTAATTCTATGTTTTACTCCCAAATCATCATATTTCGCCAATTATATTTAATATTGCGAATTTTTAATTTGCTCACCCGTTATCAAAAAAAATAACTCTAATTATACATACTTATTAACCTTATATCATATTAGTCTAGATAAGTCTGATTTCAGGTAATATAATATATCAAATAAATCGTGTCTGTTGAAAGATGGCTAAATATGGTATACGGCCTAAGCCCATTACGACAGTTACATGAAGAATCGGGTAGTGGTCCCGTGGCTAGTGTCTCGGACTCACGGTTCAAAGGTCCGTTGGTCGAATTCCACTCTACCCCAACTTGATTCCTATTTTCTAATAGTGAGTTATTTACATCTCGTTAAAAGTGGCCCTCAAAATTAAATATTTGGGTAAATCATAATAACGCTTTTTTTTTTTTGTTAATTTAACAATGTTTTGTGTTTGTCCAAATGCTTGCAGACTGGGTGGATTATCTCCCTAGAGAGTTATTCATGTTTTAATCTGTTGCAACAGAGGAAAAACATTTTTGAGAAGGTAATATATACTTCCATATTACCTTCTCAACAATGTTTTCCCTCTGTTGCAACAAATTTAAATATGAATAACTCCCTAGGGAGGAAATCCAGTCAGTCTGCAAGCGTTTGAACAAATTCAAAATATTGTTAAATCAACAAAATTTGAGGGCCATTTTTATTCGACTTTACCCCAACTTGATTCCCATTTTTTTAATAGTTAGTTATTTGTTCACTATTTAAAAAAATGGAAACTCTTTGAAAATGGCCCTCAAAATAAAATATTTGTGTAAATCATAAGAACGAAAATATTTATTTCAAGAAACTGAACAAAAAGAATATAAAACTATGTAGCAAAGACAAACAAGGGCAATAAGATAAAGGTAGACAATATTATATTCCTAAACGCGTGATATTTTTTTCATGCCGTTAAGCTAGTAATTAAACTCCGGCTTAAACTCTTGCATGGTGAGCAAACACGCTAACCATTAGACCACGAGGCGGATATAATAAAAATTATGTAGAATTTCAAAACTTTTTTAAAGATTGTTCATTTCAACGAAAAGGCTCTTTACGCCCTTATTATCTGACCTCTGTGTTTTTCAGTCACCCTCTATCCTTAAGTAAATGGGGCGAGAAACAGTTCTAACGAAAGGTTTACCGATCCCTACTTAGGCTTTTCAACCCCCAATCTTAAATCTACCCCAGGCGTTACCATTCGTAAATCCAAACCTCTAAGTATTTTCATGTATTATGCTATAATTTGATTAAAAAAAACTAAAATAATACATTATTAAAATATGTGGCGTTTAGGTAAAGTGGTACAAGTAACTAATAACTAATTGTGCAGAGGAGCCATTCAATCTTTTTTTGCTGATTTAATACTTACATACTATTTTAAGCGTTGTCTTTAAAATTAAAGACATAATAATTTAATAATAATTTTAATCAGTATATTGCTACTCTTACTATAATGTGTCATTAATTTTGAAGATGTTTTTAAATTGACTTAAATTTATTGTCTTATTTAAAGATTCTTTAAAGATTCTTCTCATCGTTTCTTTGAATCCCTTAAAATATGTATGTATGTATTTATGTTTTTCCTTTTTAAAAATGTTATTATTATATTTTATTTTTACATCTGAGCATGTTTTTCATTTTTCGTTTTAATTCTTAACTAATAATTACTTAATTTTTTTGCTTTAATTTTAATTTTTTAAGAACTTCTATTTATGTTTTTTTCCTTCTCTTTTTTGTACTAAATAACCTCACATTATAATATGGAAACTTCACTGGTCCATTAGAGTTAAGTCTAACTGTGTAAAATATAAAACTATGTAACTGTACTGTATGTTTCCTAAATAAAAGAAAATAAAAATAAATAAATAAATAAGTCAAAGAGGAAAATTTAGATTATATTTGACTAAACTTGAACCTAATAATACGAAACTGGCGCAATCGTACGAGGCTCAAGAATCTCATTAACCTTTTTTTAATTTTTCAATTGAAAAAATGTATTTTATTATTTACTTATTTTAAAAATATTATTAAATTTGTAGGATATTATTATGACATAAAAATGAACAAATACATAATGTTTATGAAAATAACATTATGTTTTATTTGTACTTCTCATAATTTTTTATTTGTAGTAGGAAATACATTAGATACAAGATATAATATATACCTACATAAAGAAAAGGGTAAATTTCAATTTCGATTTTTGTTCGGGGAGGAAGGCGCTGGATAATGTTACTGTGGTAACGGAGGCGATTCTTTCAATATTTTTTTTTTATTATATTGAAAACATATTATACATAATTATATACAATATTCCCAAGGAGTTTTTTAAAAAAAAACTCATTTAGGGACATACAGATAATAATTTTTTTAGAGACGTTTTTAAATTTTAAACTATAATATTATTTAACAAAAGCAGAAAAATTAAAATTATGATATACTACAAATTAAAAAGGGTATGAAAAATACTTGAAAATAACAGAATAAACAGAATACTAGGCATGGAAATAAATTCAAAATAATGTTTACATTATGCAATCTGGGAAAGAAAATTGAAAAAGTTTAAAAATTACATGGATGTATATATACATACTGAACTAGTACAAAATAAAATCATTTTTTTTAATTAACAAAATATGCGCACACAGGTTAATTTTTTTTATCAAAAACGTTGAAAAAATTGAAATTATGTATACAAGCCAAAAAAAGTATATAAAAAGAAAAAACACAAATAACATTTAAATAGTATTAAAAATTACATATACAAGCAAAAACGGTGAAATATTAAAAGGTATATGTTCAAGATGCGCATTCTCTATAAACTAACATTATTTATTCAAAGTACTTCTGGAAAAAATAATTCTTCAATTCGCACGTCCTGTTTCTATATTTTGAAATAGGTACTTTAAATTTTTGTGGCAATTTATTAAATTCCTTGAAACCTATGTATTGTAAAGATCTAGTACCAAACTTCGTAGACTTCACAGATCCAATATATATATTGTTTTTTGATCGAGTACTGTACCGATGGATGTCTCCAATGAAAGCTGGCTTTATGTTACTGTGCATTGAGTCGAGAGTAGTATTAATGATAGTGTCAGTTATCTCGAAATAGGAAAGCATGCTAAAAGGCATGATTTTTGTTTCAAAATAAATGTCCCTTACATGAGTATCATACGGTAGGTGAAACACATTTCTGATCGCTCTATTCTGAATAATCTGCACCTCAGAAATTTTGCTCTTAGTTGCAAAACCCCAAACACAGCATAGGTATGATAAATGCGAATGAACCATAGAAAAATAGATTGCTCGAAGCAGCGAAACTGGAAGCATTCTCTGAAATCTGTACAGTATTCCAGCTACAGGGACAATCTTTCCTTTCACGCGCTCAACATGTTCATTCCAAGTAAGCTGCGAGTCCACTAATATGGTTATGAAACACAGAATCTAATTGAACACATCGATAGATAAGACAAGGCAATGCGATAATAGATACCTTAAAATAAGTGAGATATTTATCAATTTCTTGATTTTATCCATTTGTTTTTTTAATATTTTCATCTGCACTTATTTTCAGCCCAAATTTACAAGTATCAGTTTAATTCATTTTTGTGAAACTCTTTCAGTATTCCTTGTACCAGTTTTTTGCCCACGTTGCTTTAAACTGCTACTTAGAAACCGTTTCACAAAATACTTTATTTTGTGAGACGGTAACTGCTACTGCTACCTCTTTTAAATAACCGAAACGTCCATATCTAATGGAAATAAACATTTATAATTGAATTTAATACAAGTAAACAGTACTTTTGCTGCCATTTGTGTTTGCAACACGGTCATGAGAAATTACAATATCTCACATAAATCTTCTATTTAATTTCCAAACTCACGGTGAAAGAGGAAATGCAAGCAGTAAATTTAAAGTCATTGAAA
This sequence comes from Micrasema longulum, assembly GCF_059751315.1. NCBI lineage: Eukaryota > Metazoa > Arthropoda > Insecta > Trichoptera > Brachycentridae > Micrasema > Micrasema longulum. The sequence continues at coordinate 323,197 of NW_028277841.1, forward strand.
CGTGGCTTAGGAAATTCAATTTTTAAAATAATAGCTCGTTTATATATATATTTGTTTTTTTCATTGTTGATTCAATCCCAACCATTACAATTAGACATGTGTAGTTCGCGAACGACCCGGTCATACGGACAAGGTCGAAAACATTGAACTAAAGATATGTTTTTTTCATCTTGGTCAGTTAGTTCGCGAACAAAAAGAGCGCCGAACTAAATGGATCTTCGTATTTTGTATTATTCGTATCTTTTTTATCCACAGCTCGTTTAGTTTTTTCGATTGCAACGATTATGTCCGTATTCTGTGTTACCATACGGTATGTAAATTATTTATATATAAAATTATTTCAAGCACTATAAGGACGCTAGAATTTCAAACGATCAATCCTTTTGTAGCAACAAGACATGCAGAAATTTAGCTTCTATCTCGCACTTGCACACACTCCGCTTAAGTGAACAAAAGAACTAAACAAACTAGAGACCCGAAAGATACGATGATACAAATAATACGAAGATGCGAAAGATGCGAAGATACGATGACTTAAATGAACCAAATGAGAAAAATATGCATTCGTTTAATTGAACTACTTAAAAAATTCGGTCTTTTTATAAATACTGAACAAGCGACACGTATCTTTTCGGCGACAGGGTCTTACCCACTTCAATTGGTACATTATGTAAAAGAACACTTAAGGTGCCTAAATAATATTATTTTTTCTGAATTTGCACACCATCTGATAGAAAAAATTAAAATTAGACAATTTGGAAATCTTAGAAATTATTGAAGCGATACATAATAAGCAAAAAATAAGTAATAACCATTTAAACTGTCAGTAGGATCACAGTGAGTCACGTCTTGCTGGAGGTTGTGATTTTTAAAATGCTGCGAACGCCCAGTTGCATTCCACTGGTAACACTACTGACTAGTCCTACTCGTTAGCGTTCACGCAAACCCTGAGCAATGGGATTACATTCATAACGTTGTGATCACATCAGATAACGAGCGGGTGAAAGGCGAGTTTCTGGTACCTCCAAACCAGAACCAACCAGCTAAGGGAAGGTAACCCCGACAGAAAAATCCACCAGAGAAGGCAACGGGAAACCACTCTGGTCTGGTCATTTTTTCCAACGAATCACTATGGCGAATACATACAATAAGGCGGTTGTGGCTGCGGATTAGCGCAGGACCGAGACGCTTTCGCTGTAGTGATCGCCAACGTCGGAGGCACCTGATAAGGCACCTCAAGAAGAAGAACCATTAAAACTATTTTCTTTTGACAACTCCTGTCTGGTTTTGAACGAATCGATCTCACATCACAAGACAAAAAGACTTTACTTATTACTTCCATACCCACTAACTAATTTAATAAAATATTATAAAATTAATTAGTTGAGTATACCTTGAAAACTAAGCTCGTACAGCTTTTAAACCGGTCGGTAGAAAAAATAAAAAATAAATAGTTAAAACAAAGTAGTTTTATTTATTGTATTGTATTAACTCGTTTATTGACAAACAATCGTTGCTTTTTAGTATGAGAGAAACCGAAAAGACTCACGGCCTTAATAACAGTTTTCCGGGTATGTGGAGGAAGTAATTTCACTTTGGATTTTTGGGTTGTTAAAAAACTGGGTTTACTGATGTGGATAAGATTCATTTGTCTGAGTTTTTTCGCTTACTTGGCGACGCTTTTTTCTTCTTTTCATAACAGTGAATTAATTAAAATATCAGCGCTGGAATCCAGCCTAATTAATAAACATTCTCACACACTCAAAATATTAATGATAAAACTTACTGCTGGCGGCCTTCGTGATGTAGTGGTTAAGACGCTTGAGTCACGCACGGAAGGTTCCGTGTTCGATTTCGATTTCCGGTGATAACACAAAAAAAAAAAAAAAATCTCAAGCCTGGGTGTAGTGTATCGTAATTCACTACTGTAATTCGGCCTCCTAGCCTGTTGTGGTGCAAAAAATAATAAAAATAATATGTACCATCTTAACAAATGTAATTAAATTTTAGTTTTATAACCACTTACCGGCTTTTTATGTCTACCGACTTCGAGACGTACCCGTCTCTTCGTCAGGACACTGATTACACTAACTTTCAAATACTAAAATACACTTTCACCTTCTACCGTAGTATACCTAGTATTAATAAAAAAACGAAAAAAAAACTTTTGAGAAAAAATTCACCCTATAAACCTGCGTGTAATGTATTTTGTTTTTCGTTAATACTATGCATATTACGGCGAAGGTAAAAGTGTATTTGAGTATTTCATGAGTGTGTCCTGACGAAGAGACAGGTACGTCTCGAAACCGGTAGACACAATAAGTTGGTAAGTGATTGTACTCTATTCTTGAATTTACTAACATTACCTAAAATGTTGGACCATGAAGTTAACGATCTAAACTTAAATTATATTTACCATCTATCTACTTATTGTTTAGTTAAAAATTGAATATAATATAAAAAATTGTTTACTAAACTTTCATCAATATTGTTCGCTAAATATCTTAGAAAATATTGACTGAACATCTCTTCATTGTGTTAACAGACTTGTTTTTTATATTTTTTTCATCTTGGAGTCTAAGGGTAAATTTTTTGATCATTAGTAATACCTCAAAATGAAAACCAATAGTTGTTTTGAAATAGAGTTCCTTTTTCACAGAAAAATGTATGTTTTTTAAATTGTTACCATTAACGTCGATTTTTTACTATTACTAATGATCAAACATCCCAGCCTAAGGCGTTGGTATATACAAAAATAGATACTGCGTCTAGAAGGTTTACACCTCAACCCTTAAATTAAGGGACGAAGTGTGCCGCAAGTGAACTCTAAGCGTGACCTACTTTTTACTTCGACCACGTAAATACTTCACGCAGGGGTGACTGAAAACCAATATTGAAAGTTTTTTCTGATATTTTAGCCACCCCTTTATAACTTCATCAAAACATATTGTTTCAGAATTTGCTTTGTGGAAAAACATTTTGAATTTATTTTAAATGAAACACTTTGTTATTTTTACCACGTAAGATTTTTAGTAAATAAAAAACTTTTATGTGGTAAAAATTACAAAGTGTTCAATTTTAAATGAATTTATTAACACAAATTAAAATCGTTAAAAGTAACTGTTTTAAAAAGTTTAAGAATACCTTACTCAAAAATTATTTTTTCTTCGTTTAATGAGGAACTTCAGCCCTACGGGAAATTGGATACAAAGAATGTTTTCTTGCGCGGGGTAAAAATTAGAGCATTTAATTGTACCGCAAAGTTTCTTGAAAATGTACGGAAAAAATAATAAAAAATATTTTGATAAAAACGTACAACTTTGAATGACGTCACTGGTTCATATGAATCAACCTATGATCTGAGAGCTATGGAAGATTTCCGGTCTGCTTGTCGCTTCTGGGCCAATGGGAAGAACTGAATGAGAATAAGTGAAAATGAACCTCTGACGTTACACGCGGAGTTATTTCAGAAATTCAAAAAAAACCAGTGCCAAAGACACTTAACGATACACCTTTTTAAAAATATTTTTACACAGATAATTAATTAAATGTTTAGACAATTTTATACACTACATATTTATGTTTATATTTCATTTATGTTTACAAATATTATTCATATTTAACTCTACATTTGTGGAGCAGTTGATTAAATTTTGGTTTGGGCGAATGAGACCATCCATTTCACTTCACCCAGCTCCACCATCAATTTTTTTATAGCCTTTTTAAACATTTTCTCATTAGTAATTGTTTTAATTAATAGTCGAAGTAGGTTATAGATTTTAATTGATTAATACTCAAAATACGTTTGTCTGAAAGTAATATTAGTTTGTATTTGTTTAAGTTGTCTTTGTGTTTAGGATCTAGCTATTATATTATTTGTATGTTATGTATTGTAAGGGTTATGTCTTTCATTTGAGTAAGAGTAGTTTTTGAATCTGTAAGTGAGTATTGTTTTAGCGTATAATTGTTTTGGTGTCATAAATTGTGATTTGTGGAATATTTCTTCAGTAGATGTCTGTATCGGGACTCTGAGTATTATTTTAATTATGGATTTTTGTGCAACAAATACACTTTTTAAAACTTTGTCATATACTCCGAGGTATTCAAAAATCTCAACCCTTTCGATCATTAGGTTTGACAGAGGATTTTGAGCATCAAGGCACGAAGTATATATACACATTAAAAAAAAAAATTAAGTCATAAAAAAATCATCATAATAAATCTATTAAAACTAACATATCAGTTAATAAATTAAAAGTAAAATTAACGAATTTTTTGAACCGAAGTAAAAACCGTTTTATATTTTATATAGTATTTGTGTATTATGTTTTTCGGTTTTTCTTTTTATTTTGTATATTTTTTTTTTTTCTTTGATGTATTTGAAATTATGTAACTTTAAATTTCTAAATAAATATTACAGTGTAAGTCACTCTCCAAGCACAAGAGCTAGTCCTTTTTTGGAAAGTAACAGAAAAAATATCATTCAAAAAATATCATTGTGGATTGTAAAGAAAAAATTTTTTTTTTTAATTATGTAATTATAATTATCAATAAAAAACTTTTTTTTATTAAGGTTTTATCAAGTTTTTTTACGTCTTTTACTATGTATTTTGTTTCTTACTACCTGTTTTACTAAGTTTGTATTACTGTGTATTTTACTATGTTTTTCACTATATTTTCACCACGTCTACTACCTTTATTATTTTTTTCTATGCATTGATTACTGCTACTGTGACTGTCTTAGAACAGTTTAATAACTCAAGATAGATAGACAAAGTAACTTTGTATAAATGTGTTTTTTTTTGTATATGATATGATAATAAATAAATAAAACACAATTAATTTAACAAATGCCAGAAAACATAATAAATGAGAATAGTGTAAATATTTTTAAATAAAGAGCATATAAAAAAATACCACCTGTAAATTAGATATATCATTAGGTTTATATACTCGTAAGTGTGCATATAAAATAAAAGTTGACATACATATTATAAATTAGGGCAATAAGTATACAATAGTGATATATATTTATTTAAGAATAAGAAAATGTGTTTTTTTTTATAAAAGAGTAATTATAGTTCATCTTATTTACTCAAATTTAAAAAATTAAGACCATTTCCTAAAAGTCGTTAAAAAAATTGTGCTGAAAAAATGAACCTCGGACCTTTGGCCCGTGTGACCACAATACTACCACATGACTACAACCCGGTTGTAAATGTTGCTATTGTTATGTGAATATTGTACTCGATCGTTGATTAAATATTTAAAAAAATATCGACACAAGCCTTTAATAGAAAAGTTGGCATTAAAGGAGAAGAAAAGGGGACAAAAACATTTCTTCAGATGCGAATTAAACAAAGTTGCTGTAGAAACGTCTTTGATAGCTTTAAAAAAATATTTTTATACTACATTTGTTGCAGTATTTATTTAAGTTTATAATTCACAAGTGATTTTTTTCCCTGGCTATATTTAATTGATTAGTTTTATGAAAGGGGATGAATTTTGGCGGTGGCCCTTTATAGAAACTTCTCCGAATTTGCTTAATGAAGAGAAAACCGCAGAAAACCGTTCAAGAGAAGCCGGACTATTAATAGACATCAGTAGGCCTACCGTTTCAGTCGAAGAGATAACGCAATTATTATACGTTCTTGAACCAGGTTATTATCATGTGGTAGTGTTGCAGACTCCCATATCAGAGATCCAAAGTTCAAATCCCTCATTTGCACAACCTGAATTCCATTTTCAGCACAGTTGACTGCAACTGAAAACTTTTACTGGAGACAAATTTAAAATCAATCTGAAAAAGCACATGATGACTGAACTAACTAGACTAGATGAGACATAAAATGACTAGACAATATTAAATTTCTAATGTAACCCTAACGGGTTTTTAAAATTGTAAATAAATAATAAAAAAAAATCGATATAATGTTCCTCAGATTTATATATTTCACTAAAATATAAAAACACAAATAATCATTAAAATCAGCTTATAAACATACAAAAATCTTAATAGTATTTTATTAATATATCGCAATATATTTCCATCAACAGATAGCAAAAACAAAAATGGGGGTTATAAAAACATGTGTTTAGCAAATAAGTTAGTTTTTAAAAAGTAATCTTGTTTGAGTTCGCTTTATGGAAGTTTTTTGTTTTAATTGTAGGTAAATTGTTTAGAAATGTTAATAATTAGTTTATGTTTTTATAATAATTAGATATTCGTTAATATTAGGACATTCATATTTTTTTTTAAAATGTGAAAATTTATTTCTTAAAACTTACTGATTATTAATTTCATTTTAGAAAAATTATATATATATTTTTTATTCATATTCTGTTGTTCAAAATAATATTTTTTACATCTTTTAAAAAGTTTGTCTGAGTCTTTTGTTTAGTTTTGTCTGGTAGTTTATTGTATAATTTCAGTTCTTGCTTTATTAGTCTTGACTGTCCTTGTCTTGTTTTAAAAGGATGTGTATGATATTTTCCTGATATTCTCGTATAATGTCCATGTTTACTACAATTTTTTACAAGTTTTAGTTCTTCGTCTACAATTATATCAGTGGATAATTTATGCATAAATTTTAGTGATTCTAGTTAAAAGATTTCAGTTATATTTAATGGCTCATTTTGTTTAAAAAGTTCTCTAGTTGCAGTTAGATAGGGAAGGTCATACTAACTTTAATCATTTATTTTGTTGTCTTTGTAGTCTGTTTATGTCATTTTGATATCCTGTTCCCTATAGTAGTTGCATATTATGTTTTACTTTTTTAAGACTATAAAATAATAAAAATGAACAATCTTGACTGCTAAACTAAGGACTAAAAATTATGTTAAAAGACTGAAGTTAATAACCATACAGAGTTACAAAAGTGAAGTGAGACACATTTTGAAGCCTTCCTGATACCACATTTACTGATGCACAATTTTTTTTTTCCTAACATAAAGCAAACCTCAACAGCTGATGTCTCTAAGCAATAAATAAATTTAACAAGGTATTTTTACACTACCATACATTCACGAAGACTGGACTGCTGTGCTCGTGCAAACCACAAGCCCACTGCGTGTTTTTTTATTTTTTTTATTTAAATCTTAAAGTAGGGCACACATATCATACATATTGTTGTGTGTGTTCTAATAATAACATTGCAAATATATTCAATTTATAAATTGTTTATCACATATGTCTTGACCATTATTTTAAATTTTGATATGTTTTTTTCTTCATAAATATTTTTTTCCGTTTCGTAATACTTTTTAATTGCTTTAAATAAAATTGAATTTTGTGACTTTGCCTTTTTCCTAAATGGAAGTCTAATTTTGTTCTTTTCTTAAGTATTGTGATCGTGTTCATGCTGGTTCCAATCAATTTTTTTCCAAAATTCTGTTTTTTTATTAGAGTTTATAATTTTATGAACAAATATCATTGTATTGTAAAATATTCTTTGTTTATATGTTAATAATTTCATTTCATTTACCATAGACTTTACTTTTACTTTGATTTCGCACGATTGGCGAATGAGGAAGTTCAGTGTCTTTTTTATTTTTTTAAATTTGTTAATAGACTATTTAACTAAGCCAAAAATATTTTATTAATATAAATATTGTATTATCAGCGCTACGATTGTTTAAAGTTTTATATTTCTGAAATATCTCCTCGTGTGACTTCAGAGGTTTTTCATTGTTAGTTCTTCCAATCAGTTCGTTTACAGAAGGCCAACTGGATATCCTTCGCAGCTTTCATATCATTGGTTGATTCATATAAACCAGTGACGTAGATCAGAGTTGTGCCTTTTAAAAAAACATTTTATTGTACATTTTTAAGAAACTTTGTTATACAATTCAATGCTTTAATTTTTACATAAATTATTTTAAAACATTTTTTGTATCCAATTTCCAGTAGGGCTGAAGTTCCTCATTTTTCACCACGGCAACAATTAACACGGCATGATAAAGTACAATGCGGTGGATCGATATTTATTGTTTTACAATTATTTACTTATTTAATGCCTGGCAAATGCAATAACCAGTACAATATGAGACCGACTAATCTCCAGTCGATTTCTTTTTCATGATTTTTACCTGAGAGTACTCGATAAATTAAAATAGTAATTTTGATAAAATTATCATTAAAATCTCTTTTGTTAAGTTTAACAATAATAAATTATTTGATTTAGGTTGTGATGCCGCGGCTAATGTAGCGGGCTCACGGATCAGAGGTCCGAGGTTCGAACTCCACTCTACCCCAAATTGATTTCCATTTTCTAATAGTGAGTTATTTTAATATTAACCTAGACGTTTTATTGGTATTTTTATTAAAATCACAAAAAACGAAAAACATAAATATTATTAAATTTAAATAGGTATTAACAAATCTACTTAATGGCAATCCCTTTAATTTTACCGTGCCGTTTGGATAAAGACGATATGTGTGAAATATACTATTCTTCGTCCGGTATCACGCGGCTGGTTTATTTATTTGGACATTTTGTAATAATAAATAGACTTAATAATATTTATTTGTTCCTGAATAGGTACTTAACACGTAAGACTGATAATCGTACCATTATGTATTTTTTTTATCAAGATACGCTGCGGTTGGTATGTACTATGCTTCATTATTTATTTATAATAAGTGCAAAAGGGAAAGGTTTCAGCTCCTTAACTTCACAAACATTAATAGATAATAGAATTGAAGGAATTTAGATGTTCAAATATGAGCATAATGGTGAATGTTACACAATGTGTAAAGTGGCCACTTAAACCAGCCATTGACAGGTCAAAAGCCCTGTATATGCCTAGACTTATATATTACCTTCTCTTAAATGTTCTTCATCTATGTTGTAATATGTTAATGTAAACAGCTCCCCAGGGAGTTAAATCCAGTCCTTGTCTACAAAAGTTTGGACAACCTTAAAATATTATTATTGCTTGTTGTTTCCAAAATATTTCATGCTGAATAAATAATATGTCTGATAGTAAAGTTAGTAATCCGCAAGATGATGTAAAATTAATCAAAGAGATTGGTTCTTTGATGAACTGCGAAATATAACTAAAACCACGACATTAATTTCTACGCCCAATAAAATGCTTCGTTGAGAGAATAATTGAAATTTTAGTAGTCTTCCACAATCCTGAAACAATGATTTCAATTCAGTGTCTCTGAAATCCGCGTTTCGCCATGAGATAAATATCCAATTACAAATAGGGAAGGGTCGTGAAAGTATTCCGCCTTCCAACATACGGCCTCTGATAGATTTCCCTTCGTTAAATCGCAATTTGCGGCGACGCTGTATAATACATAGGGGTGAAAATTAGCATTAGCACTCAGAGTTATTAACAAAATTTTAATAGCAATAGCAACTTCTTAAGTAAGTTCAACTTGCTTAATTTACTGAAACCAAATTGCGCCTACATAACGCCTGCATAGCACATATTATCTGTTACATTGGAGAACGTAAATCAGAGATGGACTTATTAACAATACATAATGCTTTAAGTGATGTCCAATCTCCGTTGCAATCAATTTATTTTTATGTTCCCAAATGTGTCACCAGTAGTCTGCACATTTATCAAATTTTCTAAAAGCTTAATTTGTTTTTTTGTCCCAATGTCCAGAATGTGTAGATTAGTCAATTCCTCGCTCAACTTAGAATTCTTTAGGATAGATCTTCCTGTTTTTCGTAGATCTCTTCGCCATTTAGACAGTGTAGGATGTAGATAGATTGGCATGGCCTATCTCGAAATCTTGTATATTGATCTTGTTCTTATTGCAAATCATTATTTGATTGTCCTTTTTTGTCTGTGCTACATAGTTTTATGCTATTTTTGTTCAGTTTCTCGTACATATGTTTTTTCATATAACTGCTGTTACTGTCTTGGGCCGTTTAAATGATATATTATAATAAATAAATAAATAAATAATAGATGTGAATCGTGTCACTTCACTTGGGCCCAAAACTAAAATCAATGAGTTATGAGAATAGGTTTATTAGAAATTGAGGTATATAACTAGAGTAAGCGTTTGAAATATCTTCCCTCAACCTGCGCCCAATCGGCATATGTTTGATAGAACGGACTTTCGTCTGTTGCGAGCATTTGCCAGCTACTTTTCTCCTTGCAATTACTAAAATGCCTATATTTACGCTAAGATATTGCACAAATTGATCTGGAAAAGATAGAAAAAACAATGATCTTCTTTGAACCTTTCACCGGTAAGTTATGTTTTTATCCTAATCAATACCGGATTAAAAAAGCTATTTTAATGATAAAAAACGTTACAATAATATTTTACCAGCTATTTCCTATCTCTGTCTTGCTCAGTTAGTCGGGCGTATAGCGAAACGATACACAATGGTGGCACATATGCAAAAAAGAGCAACATACTGAATAGAACTTACTGTAGACAGATGTAAACAGTCCGTGCTTTTTACTGCACTACTTGTTTTGCTCGTCAAAGTCGACGTGATATGACGTGACGACACTTGCTCCCTCCGCTGGTCATTCCTTTCTTTGGAGACGACTCTTAAGCTCGATTTGTGTGAAGTAATATCTTTATATATTATATGTCAATGTTATAAGAAGAATTTTTGGTGTGTGGTTTGACTTTGTTGGGAATAAAATAGACGCTGTATCTTCCCGTAGTAACCTGCTGAGGTTTTCGAGTATGTGCACTGCCAAGTAAAAATACGTGTAACTAAATCAATAATTGAGAGTAAAAAAGTAAAACAAAGAAACTGGGATTCGTTGTTGCATTAAATTCATATAACATTTGGGCACGCACTCTCGCCGCCTCTCTACCACTAACAACACCGTGCAAGACATACCGGAACCGCCCGACGTCGGTTCGATCGGAACTCACCAGAATCTGCGTGTGCCCGGTCAGCTTCGGCTCAGTTGGCTTTTGCTCTCTCTTTCTAAAACTTACAAATACCCATATCGTGTAAATTCGTGGCACGGTTAATTCATTCAGTGTTGTACTTAATTTAATCACATCTTTGTAAATCTTGTATTAATTATACTATCAATTAAACCTCAGAACAATGTTAGTAAATCTTTCATTTAATTTCACGCAACCTTACAACGAAACTGTGGTTAGTCAAACCAACCATTTAATTTTATCATTTTTTTGGTGATCCCGACGTGATATATATATTCAATTCTATGTCCAAAATATCTAGCGAGATCTACTCCAGCGGTAGATTTCTTTATCTTGTCTACACATGCGCACGTTTAATTGTCACCGTGCGTTTTCTGTTTTGTACGAGCTTTTACCCTGAATTTATTTGAAAATTACCAAATCTGATTAAACCTTAGAGTAATAATTTTCTAGAGAAGCCCTTAAGCTTTATTGCATAGAACAAAAGCGTTCCAAATTTTTGGTTTGGTTTTAGTTTGGTATTTAGTTTAACAACAAACGCGTAATGGACGATTACGGTTAGCGTTTGCGGGTCAGCGAAACTAATGTAAATTTTATTCAAACATCCATGCACACAAATATGAACGCATTCTTATACCCACATGCCTACGCAAATCTACATGCATATATAAAACACACACAAACACATAGGTACATTACATGCGGTACGTGTTCATATTATAAACCGCGCAAAACGTATATTCAGCAACAAAAACAAACCATCACGCTGTTTCTCCGTAGGGGTAGGCAGAGATAATAGATCGCCATTTCACTTTGCCTTTGCATACACACCTCGCTTCCTCTACATTTATACATCTTCTCATGCACACACGCCGATTATTCCTACTCTTGATATGTCCATCTTCAAGTATTTGATGGACTTGATCGTGCCATGTCTTTCTCGGTCTTCCTCGTTTTCTGCATCTATAGAAATTCGCATCGTAGATTTTTTGAGCCGTTTTTTCGCTGTCCATTCGTTCTACATGTCCAAACCAACGCAGAACCCCTTTCTTGATTCTGTCGATAATGCATGTTTGAGCCTTACGCGGTTCACGGATCTCGACATTTGTGCACATATCATAAATCGTTTGACCACACATTTGCCTGAGGGATGACATTTCGACTGCATTTAACCTACTTTGATCATTATTTTTCCGATTGCATACTTCGCTCCCATACATTAGAGTTGGCAATAGAACTCCATTGTGAACTGCTAGTTTAGCCTCCTGCGATAAACATTTGTTTGCCAAAGTAGATTTCAGTGCACCGTTCAACCTGTTCCCGGCACTTATTTATTTTATTTTTTATTTATTAAACTTGGCAAAATTGGCAAATGGCAATTTCTTCAAATCCAACCAATAAAACTAAAGTTTTATTTTTATAATTCAATTTACAAAACATATTCAATAGGAAAAAAAGATTAAAAAGCTAAAAATAGAAATAAACCAATTTTTTATAGATTACCTTAAATCAAAACTATTACTCAATGGGGAAAAGAAAAAAGGAGGAAAGAGGAAAAAGGAAAGGAGGAGAGATTAGGGAAGAGAAAGGAGATGTTTTTTCAGACGTGATTTAAACAGAGATAATGTAGTAACATCTTTGATGGTGGATGGGAGATGATTCCACAGTCGAGCCGCATGGACACTATATGAGTTAGAGAAGAAAGAAGAATTGTGGACTTACCCTCCTTTCAATATCTTTCTCAGTCTTTCCATCCCTAGTAAACATCCTTTCCAGATACACGAATTCTTCTACCTGATTCAGAATATCTCCGTTCACACTGATCTCACATTAAGTTATATTTTTATCCCTTTCAAACACCATCACTTTCGATTTATCAACATTCATAAGAAAATCGCTTTTCTTGCATACATCGTAGAATTTGGTTACCATTCAGCAACTATCCAAAATAATCGACTCCTCAAAATCAACGATGTACATTAATATATTATTTGTGTTATACGTATAAAAATAAAGCCAGTAATATGTTTTCATGAATTGATGTCGGTTCAAGTCTTCAGCGTGAAAAAGAGAATGAGGAGAAAAGAAAAGGGGAATAATTCAGGAATAGAAAGCAGGTGTCTCTTCAGGCGTGATTAAAACACTGTTAACAAAAAGCGGACTGTAGAAAAAACTCATTTTATTCAGTTTTGTAAAAAGATGGAAATATTTTAAGAAAGGAAAGGAGCACGGAAATGGACCTACCTTTGATTCTATGAAAATGTTATTCTATTTTGGGCACTGGATGACGAAAGTTATTGTGATATTAAACGATTTATAACGCGACTTTCCAATAATTATTCTGCAATGTTTAATGTAAAGTCAAAAGGTTGTTTATATTTTTACAAATTCAAATATCATATTTCGTCTTGCTTGATGTAAGGGAGGTTCCATAAGGATGGGCCATGGGAGATGGGAACGAAAGGTTGTCGGCCAGGAAAAATATCGATAAATGCGGTTTTCTACTAAACAACAGAGCTACTGAAGAAACATCAAAAGAGGATTAGAGATTTTACAGTCGAGCCACACAGACGCTATTTAAGTTAAGTGAAGAGAATTATTGTGAATGGGAATGAAGAGGGTGCCATTAAAATAAGAACGAAGAGGTGAACCGTGAACTGATAAGCGTTGAAATTTTTCACGGGGTATAAAGGGGCTTCAGGACTATGAAGTACAATGAATAAGTGACATGTTGGAACATATTAATGTGACTCCTAATACGATTGTATTAACCCTTTCAGACCTCCGTTAATTCCTGTGAATACAAAAAATAAAAAAACTGTTTTAAAATAATTATTTTAACTAAATGTTATTAAATATTTGTATATAACTACTTACTGACTTTTCTATGTCTACCGGTTTTGAGACGTACCCATCCCTTCGTCAGGACACCAATTAAACCAACATGCAAATCAACATGCAAAACCCACAATACACCTTCACCATAGTTGTTGCACAAACATATAAAACCAACATTACATGCATTTTAATAAGAACATGCACTAATAAGGACAAATATGGACTGATTAAATTATGAAAATATTCAATGTTGTTGGAGAAATAGTTTGTGTTTGAGAAATTATCAGTGAATGTGCTTATTAAATGGCATGTCGTGATGGTTTTATATGTTTGTACAACAACTATGGTGAAGGTGTATAGTGGGTTTTGCATGTTGGTTTAATTGGTGTCCTGACAAAGAGACGGGTACGTCTCGGGAGAAGAAGAAGTCTCGGGTTCGATTCCCGATAAAGTTGAAATGAAATACTGATTTTAAAAAAAGTGTTTTTACACTAGAATATTTCAAAGTCCGTGGACTGGTACCTAAAGCGTAAGACTGACCATCTTACTTTGACGTAACGAAAATTATCAAAATACGCTGAAATTTCTGTGCGAATGCAGTGCCTTATGCATAATTAGGTTAGGAAAGGGAACGATGATGATAATGGTCTCAAACTGATTATCAATTCACAAATTCATTTTAACTGTGTTACAATCTTACAGTTTATGTTTATTCAATTAAATAATTTTTACAACAACAACAAACCATCACGCCGTTTCCCCGTAGGGGTAGGCAGAGAGTATAGAACGCCATAACACTCTATCTTGGCAAACAGACCTCGCTTCCTCTACATTCATACATCTTCTTATGCACGCACGCCGATTATTCCTACTTTTGACATGTCCATCTTCAAGTATTTGATGGACTTGATCGTGCCATGTCTTTCTCGGTCTTCCTCGTTTTCTGCATCCATCAACATTTGCATCGTAGATCCTTTTAGCCGTTCTTTCGCTGTCCATTCGCTCTACATGTCCAAACCAACGCAGCACCCCTTTCTTAATTCTGTCAATAATGCATGTCTCAGCCTTACACACTTCACGGATCTCGACATTTGTGCACCTATCATACATCGTTTTACCACACATTCGCCTGAGGGATCGCATTTCGACAGCATTCAACCTACTTTCATCATTATTTTTCCAATTCCATACTTCGCTCCCATACATTAGAGTTGGAACTAGAACTCCGTTGTGAACTGCTATTTTTACTATATTGAAATATTAATTAAAGCTTACAGGAATTCACTCTAAAACAAACAAACCAGCCAGAAGCCTGCTATCAAAGTCAATGAACTTTTCTGTGTAATGCTGATTACTGAAGTATATAAAAAATTGATGCGTACTTATTGGTTCCAGGAATTTAAAAATTAAACTCCCCGCACTTAAATTTTGATGGGTAATGAACAACCGGGCTGAAAGGTTAAGTCTTAAAAGATCTATGAAAAGACGGTGAAAATGATTTAATTATTATATTTTGAAACGTAGTTTATTCTTCGTAAAACAAGTATATTTTTGGGATACGTTAATGTCATACTAGGTGCTAGGTTTGAGACAACTGTACATACAATTCCACACTTTTGGTCGAACAAAAAGGAAAGATCTCAGCAAAATGTTCATACGAGGTTTTCCCAAGGCACGAATTATGTCATACCCAAAACCCGTACAACTTTCGCTCAGAGACGTCTCTCTTTTATCGCACTGAAACCATTTTTAAGACAAGAGTTAAGGACTGAATTTTCCTTAGTTTGAAACTCCTTGATGATGTGCCGTATATACAGGGTGTTCATTAAACCCCGTCATATCCAAAACCACGATGATCAGTATGAGTAAGAAGACATATTGGCACATTAAAGTATTTTTTTGGAACGAACAAAATTTTTCAAAATATATCAATAAAAGCAAATGGTTGCTTACTTCTGCAGAGGAGAAACGAAAAGGGAGTCTGATATGCTGACAACCGCACGGCTGCGCTCCCTTCACTTCTCTCCTGCAGAAGTAAACAATCATTTATTTTTTTAAATATTTTTTTTGTTCTAAATATATTTTTAAATGTGCCAATATATCATCTTGTCCATACTGATCATCGTGATTTTGGACGTGACAGGGTTTAAAGGATACCCTGTATATGTATATATTTTTTATTTTTTTTGTTATGTTTCTGATCCTATGTAATATTTGTGATGATATACTCATATGTTTGTGTCAACTTATTGCTCGTCTCAACTCAACACATGACTTTTACTCCCGTGTACTTGGGACTTTTGTCTCATATAATGTGTAATAAACATTGAGATATAATGTAAAGAGATGACACTCCATATGAATCCGAGCTAAAAATGAATGACCCGTAGAGGGAGCAAGTATAGTCACGTGTCGTATCACGTTGACTTTGGCAAGCAAAACCAGTAGTACAGTAAAAAGCACGGACTGTTTACATCGGTCTACTGTAAGTTCTATTCAGTATGTCGCTCCTTTCCGCATACGCGTCACCTTTGTTTAACGTTTCACTGTACGCCCGACTAACTGAGCAGGAGAGAGACAGGAGATAGCTTACGAATAAAATATTTTTAACATAATAAAACGTTTTTCATCATTAAAATAGCTATTTTAAACAAGTATTGATTTAGATAAAAGCATTACTTACCAGTAAAAGGTTATACTATCGTTTTTTCTATCTTTTTCAAATCTATTTGTGCAGTACCTTAGGGTACACTTATGGGCATTTTAGTAATTGCGAGAAGACAAAAGTTCCAAAGTAGCCGGAAAATGCTCGCAACAGACTTGGCCGCAGGTTATGGGACCATATTTAGAACGCTTATGTTTACTCTAGTTATATACCTCAATGTTGAGAAACAACCTTTATGTGAATAAATAATATAATCTTATAAATTGGCCCCTCTGCTCTCAAACATGTAATGGTTAACCACATCTCTCCCAAAATACAATTAATGTATTTCTTCGAAAGATACCTTACGCGAAACGAAAGTACTTAATTAAAATACGTATCCCCGCTTACGAAAAATTCAGAATTTTTACACAGCAAAAACATGCGCCCTTTTTTCATTATTCTTTTAAACAAATATTGGCGTTTTTATGGTTTTTATTTAGGCGTAGAGTGAGATTCAAACCACGGACCTTTGATTCGTGAGTCCGAGACACGCTACAGGACCACAATCCGACACGAAATTTTAATTTAAAGCATTCGAGTTTTTTTTTACATTTCTTTTGAGCAGTACAACTTTTAATATGGGTAGGGGGTGGTGGGGTGAAACCGGGCACGTAATGAAAGTAGATAGCTTAGTTTACACGCTCGGTGATATTGCAAATTGTGGTCGACGTGTTGTTTTGTAGGTGTCCTCGCAAAACAACGAAAATCAAAGTACGTCATGTTATTTTGACAATATTGAATGCATTTTAAAATTAAATCGTCATAATCATACCCTTTCCGCACCTAATAATGTATAGGGCACTGCATTGATACACTAATCGCAGCGCATCTTGACAATTTATATTACATGAAGGTAGAATGATCAGTCTAAGGCTTCAGGCGCCAGTCCTGGGACTATGAAATATTCTATTGTAAAAACACCTTTTTAAATAAATATTTATTATTTCATGTCAACCATGTTAGGAAACGAACCCGAGAACTCTTACACGATACGGGAAAGTCCAGATGATAAATGCACGAAGGAATAATATTTAATCAGAACGTTATTTATGATTTATAATGCATGTTTCGTTGATGTTACGTATGAGCAATGTATGTTGACATAAGCAGGTACTCGTGGGGTATAATCGGATACCCGAATTCACCCTGTCTTTGATTTACTATACAACATCAAAGACTTTTTTTTATTTTAATATTTTTCATTGGTTACAGTCAAATATGTTACTGGCAATTAATACTGCAACATTTATTCGTTGCAACTACTTACAATGTACCAAAACCTTCCCACGATACAGCCCACGTGTATAAATATTATTACAGCTCATATTTATTTATTAAGGAAATCGTCTTTATATAAATACAAGGTACAAAAGAACTGATTTCACATGAATTTATTACGAATGCAGAAGGAGAGGGGAAAAATTAATTAAATTCTAAAAAAGTTAAAATATTAATATTAAATAAAAAGTACATAAAAGGGAAAAGATTTTGTATGGCTCCAACTTTACTTTCCTCCCTCTCTCTCTGCTTCCATGAACATTTATATTTCTTAGTAAAAATGCACAACCAACAATAATTAATTAGATGCAGGTAGTAGATGTACATATAAATAAGTATAAATTAAGAGTTGAAATTAATTGAAAGTAAAAATTAAGAATTAAAATTGAAAAGTTAAAATTGAAAGATAAAATTAAAAGCAAAATTAAAAGTTAAGCAGGAGATAAATTTAAAATGTCTTCATCAGGTCTGATAAAAATATGATATTCACCTTATACTCTAAGATATTTAAAATGTAATATGTCGATGTCACTAAAACGGTCATTATGGGTAATCTGTATTCTTCAAAGGGTACTTTTTTTCATATAATTAGTAATTGAGTTAGGAATGTCAAAGAGTACAGATTGACGAGTTCTACGGACAGGAACTCGATATGAAATGCCTCTAACAACTTCTGGGCTATCAATAAGGTTATTTACAATTTTGTAGAGAAAGCTCATATCCAACATGGTACACCGAGTTGCGAGATTTCAAACCTAGTCAAAATTAGCGGACTCAGTCCTACTTGAAAATGAAACATTATTTTTGCAATCTAATTGTCTAAGAAAATAGTTTTGAATATGTTCAATACTAACTAACTAACTAACCATCACGCCATTTCCCCGGAGGGGTTGGCAGAGAGGATAGAACGCCACACCACTCTGTCCTGGCACACTTCCTTTGCTTCCTTCACATTCATACATCTTCTCATGCACGCACGTCGATTATTCAGACTTTTCACATGACCACTTTCAAGAATTTGTTATACTTGATCATGCCATGTCTTTTTAGGCCTTCCTCGACTTCTACAACCAGACACACTCGCATCATAAATCTTTTTAGCCGTTCTTTCATCATTCATTCGCTCCACATGACCGAACCGGACCGTTGATTGTATGACAAACCCTAACATTTTGTAAGCTTTTTATACAGTATTTACTATATGTTAGTTAAATGTAAGTTTACTATCAATTACAACAGCAAGGTCACGGACTTCCGTAGAACAATTTATAGTAAGTAATTTATATATTGTGGCGAGTGACATGTTAATGTTATTTTATCCGCAGTATCCGTGTTTAAATACCAAAATAAATTTTTTAAAAGGTGTTATTTTATCCATCCATACTGGTGTTTAAAACGTTCACCCCAAATATCTCTGCTTTTTGTTTTTGTCATATAACACCTTTATCTACTCGTGTCTTTAAATGTAGAACCACCTTAAAATAAATATTTTGTGGATATCACAAAATCAATAATGAATCTGAGCTCTTTGAATTGAAATACAACGCTTAAATTTGTTACAAAAACATGTACGTCTATCAAACAATACTGAAAAAGTAATGATTTTCAAGAAAATACAAGATAAATATTCGAGGATCCTTTCAAAATACGAGCTTACCAATCAAATATACAGAAGATAAAGAGAATAACATTTTTTGTCGATCATATTGTGTAGAATCAAACTCCCGAGATTATTATAAATTTAAATTAAATATAAGTCAAATAAAATATACGAATATAAGAAACAAAAAATGTAGTTACGCTGTCGATTGTAGTAGATAATGAAAAACTGAATAAAGTTAGTGAAATTAAATTTTTGGGTGTAATGATGAATTAAAGATAGTAATGAAAAAGATTGCAAAAAAATCAATTTTGGGAAAAATTACAAGATTTGTAGATTTCATCAAGGATTCATACAAAAGTATTTATTACACAATTATTGAACCACACATTAATTACTATAGCAGCATAATATTTTTATGAAACCAAGAAAATCTACAAAACAACGCTTGAAGAATCATTTTGAAAAAAAAAACCGACACAAAAGTGTTAATTTGATATAACACTTTAAGCGCCTGCCAAATACACATGTAATTCACCCTGTGCCCGGCCCATTTTTGTAACAATTATTGCTTTGTGAAGGATTTCTTAAAAAGTCATTATAATGAAAACACTGGGTTAAATCAATTGAAACTTCTTGGATTTATGTATTTGAAATAATTAAATGAGTAATTTTTGTATGATGGTTTTGCCAACATTGGCCTTTATGGAGAGCCACATTGTGCATTGCAATGTACATTGATTAAAGCCAACATGAACATGGTAACAACACCAGAAAAAGGTAGATATCAGACTCACATTTAGAAAAAAAGCACAGTCACAAAATTCTATTTTAAATACGGCAGCAAAAAAATCTTATGAAATGGGAAAAAACATTTATTTTCTTTTATTTATTTTATTAATTATCATTATATTACACCCACAAAATTATAATTTATGTAAAGGTGCTTTGACTGTCTAACTAGGGTTATTTACCCCGTTCTAAGACAGTCAAAAATATATAAAAAACAGTAATCAATTTATAGAAACAGTTATAAAGATACAGGACAAAGTGAAAAACAAAGTAAAAAATGGAGTAAAAACATGTTAAAAAATGTAGTAAAAACATAGTAAAACGTAATAAAAACATAGTAAAATTGTAGTAAAAACATAGTAAAAATGTAGTAAAAACAAAATAAAAATGTAATAAAAACATGGTAAAAATGTAGTAAAAAACGTAGCAAAAAAATGATAAAAACAGAGTAATAAATGCAGTGAAAACATAGTAAAAACCATGAAAATATATAAATATGTCTATAAAAATATTTTGAAACTCAGTAAAATGCGAAATAAAAACAGAATACATAGTAAGAAACATATTTAAAGTTTATAAAGACTATAGAGTTTAAAAAAAATTATAAAGACAAAAAATAAATAAAAAGGAGGTTAATAAATATGTATTAAACAATTGGTTTAAATAAATATAAATAACAACTTTGTTTTATACCCCTTATTTTTTTTTACCGCCCGAATCCACTAATGAATTTTATGCAATATTATTTTTTAACAGTGATTACCAAATATTACACCAAAACATACATGTTTGGAGCTAATAAGTCAAGTATTTTTGTCATGTTGTTCTTGTAAAGATGGGAAGCGTGAAACAAGATGAAGACGATGTTTAAAACTAGACAGGAGTGGACTAAAGGAAATATTGTTTATTCTTTGTTTTTTTTGTTTCTTTCGCTTTTTTAGTTTCTAAGATTTTCAAGTTGTGTAATTTAAATATTTTATTTTCAACATGAAGAACTTTTAATCTAGTGTCAATATTAAAAAAATAAATATTTTAGAGGGTTTATACCAGATAATTTGATATTGTTTATTGTTTCTTTCAGATCTTTACAGAGTTTACACGTTTAACTAATTAGTTCTATTTGTTTTGATGTAATATTTAGTAGTCACACAAAAAATTAAATAAGCTTTATAAGTTTATATATATACCTTGATAAAAAAAGCTTGTGTGGATTTGAAATCGGTCGGAAGAAATAAAAAACTTGTTATAAACAAATTTTCTTTATATTTATTTTATTATAATGAATAACCGCAACGTTAGTGTTTCAAACATAATTTTTATATTTATTGGTTTATTTAATTTTATGATATATTTAATTACACATACACTTGGGCAAGCGGCGCTTACAAAAATAGCATAAATTAAAAAATGGTAAGTAATAATGAAAAAAAATAACGCATGTAATTATTCTTCTATTCAATGCAGACCCTGTTGCTGTCCACAATAAATGGTGTTTGTAAAATTATTTTTAACTCTTACAAGACTGTTGTAAATAATCCCTTTGCGCGCGGTGATGTAACATCGTGTTACCACTAGTAAAAGACGGAATATTCTATAGTTCGGACATTGAAGAAAAATTAAAAACATGGAGACACACTGTTTAATAATTCTTTTCCATAATGTATGCAAAAAAACATATAATTTAGCTCTGTTATAGAAAAATAAATTAAAAATCAAAAATACCCCACTCGTGTTACTCGTGTTACTCGCGTGCATCCCCCAAGATTGTCATCAACCGACTGAAGACTAAATCTTTTTTAGACGACACCCGCCACAGAACAGCGTCTCTGTCTTCCTTGTTATGTCTTATATCTTCGTGCTCTCTCTTCTATAAGGTATTTGTATAGATGTGTCGCTGAATTAGCGGACATTCATTCTTCGCGTAGCAAGAATAAATATTTTTTGTATGAAAATTTAGCATAGTTATACAAATGTGCGTTTACTTTTCAAATCCGGTGTGAAAGTGTCCATTTGAAGATTACAAAAAATACGAATTCATCATTTAAAAATATAACAGATATATATTAAGTTTTTTGTCTTATGTCGACTAGTGTGACATCACAGCCACTCAAGAGTCAATAACATGCCCTAAATATATTTTAAACCAAATATAAATTTGAAAATCAATTCTATAAAAACCCACCTTTTGACCTCTTTGCCTTGATCTGCTCATCGAGCCGTGCGTGGATCAGAATAATAAATAATGGATGCTAAATATTTTGCGTAATTGTGGTTGCATTGTTTTGAGTGATTATTCCGAAAAATACACTCTAAGACCCAAAGGGCTAAAATTACAAATTATAAGAGATTCATAGCAACAAAGGCAAAGAGGATTGAATTAGAAGGGCACGAACGGCCGAATTTTCTAGCATGTAACAGTCGACGACATTTGACGGTAAAATTGTATTAAAGGGTACAAAAATCAAAATAGCTTGCTTTAGTGGAAATAAAAAGTTATATGCAAATAAAATAAAGAAATCACGATATTATAAATAAAACATTTTTAGAAACAGCATACAAAGTAAAACAATAATTTTAATAACAATTATTATGCTTATAAGAATGTAAACTCATATTAATTTATGCTCTCGTTGGTCAATTTATTTTTAAGGTTTAAGGTGGCATTTAAAATTAAAAATATTGTCTGCATATTCTTCAATTTAAAAGTTCAGTGTTTTTAATGCTGTTTTTTTTCTATAATAATTTATGTAGGTAATCCTACTGCAAAAATATTTACTTTATACATCAACATGAAAAAAGTAAACATGGTACAATTAATGTGTTATAAAAATACCTAAACGAAACTTAATATATGTTTGTTACAATATGTTTTTTAATATCTTGTTTTTTTCCCCAACGCTTTTTGTAATAATTACGTTAATCACAGCATAAAATCATTTATTGAGTTTTATTTTTTTGCAGGTTTCTTTGGAATCTATGGAACAATTCGGTGATTGCTTTGAAGTTACCTTAAATACTTTTCGATGGAAACGATCAATTTTTGTGACTTAAAATTTTTAAAAACCTCAATTCGCTAGCTGTAATCAAATGGATATTACAAATGCCGACATTTTAAATTTATTTTTGGTTATGTGCAATTTTCTTCTTCTTCAAAGTTTCTATAACCCTTGTACCTTCAATTTTGTCTACCGAAAATGATGGCCACATCTTCCCTTCGCAACCCTTTACGTTACGATCCTCGTTCGTCAGGTTTAGTGTGTCCGACCTCGTTCCCCGAATCATTCAAAGACTTTTTTACCACCTTAAATGAAGATGAAGATGGCGTAGACTTACTGGCAACCATGCTGGAAGACAAACTTATACCCAGGTGCTCTGACACCAGCAGCGAATCTGGTCAAAGCAACTACGAAACAGTTAGGAAAACCCCTTGCAGAAGAGTAATGTCCGCCAGAACCTTCCAGAGAAGATCGTCAGAGATTCACTGTAGAAGCAGACACAGGATAACTTGTACCCAAGCTTTTCAAGCCAATGAAAGAGATATCAAGGAACATGGTTCTCAAAAGGTCACTTCTCCTTCTGCGTCTCCTGAGAGAGTTCGAAGGAGATCTTCGTCTCTGGCTGTCAACCGAGCCCCCCCTGACATCAAGAGGTTCTTGAACCCTGAACCTCCTAGAACGGAAGCGAAGAGTCCAGGTCATTCTCCAGCCAGATCTCCAAAACCGCGTGCCAGAACAGCGTCGATGCCGCTACAACGGGTGAGTTTTCATTTCTATTTATCTATTAATGCATATTTATAAGGACGGATACAAGTATTATTTTCTTCGTGCTCATTTGTTCAATTTACTTAATTAAACCATTTTCATTAGTTTTTTTATGTACATACAATCTACGGATTTTAGAAGTGATCTAATATTGACGCATATTTAAAAATAAAAACAATTTTATGATTTACTCATATTAACCCGTAACTTCTGTTCTCGCTACTTCTAAAACATATCAAATATTGGGTTGCCTGTAACGATTTGAAAGAAAAAGATAATGAGAGCTTATTACGATACACATGCAATCATACATGTAAAAAATATATAAACATATGTCTTTAGTAGATATAAGTTTAGTGTAGCTCGTTTTAATACATTGGGTACTATTTGCAAACCCGGAAAAATTCATCTTTCTTAATTTTGAGCAAATCACAAAAAAACTAAATACATATGACCATTTCGCTCGGAACTCAAGTGGCTTCATTTTTATCAGCGAATGAACTTTCACTCTCTCTCGCTTTTTTAATAATATTTTTCACAATCCTTGCGCTCCAAAATATCTTGCTGAGAGGTCTTTCGCTTCGCTTTTCTCAGGAGAGAACACTTTCCATTCCTCGACATAGCACATCAATTTTCAGCTATTCTTTTTCCATCTAAGCTGCTAGACTTTGGAATGAGCTACCTCTTCAAATAAAAAATGCACCTTCTCTAGCCACCTTCAAGAAACTTTTTTTTTTCAAGAAGTTTTTTTCTCTCAAATGATTTTTTTAATCCCTTTTTCTTTCCTTGGTTCCTCTTTCTCTCTCCTTGCAAACTCATTATCTGATCCCATGTACTTTTTTTTATTTTATTAATGTTAATATTTGCATGCCGTATCTCCCAATTGAAAAACAGCTGTTATTTTTAATGAATTAGTTTTTTTTTATTTTAAATTAACAAATGTATTTATCTTTTGATATATTATATTTATGGTTTTTTAGTTCCAAATTTCACTGATCTCTTTTTTTGACCAGTCTGCTTTTAAGTAGGCTAGAAGATATTTATTTTAACAATTAGTCCACCAAAGAACTCATTATTTGTACTTGAAGTTTTAAATAAATAAATAAACTGATTCAATAATAGCTAACACTTTTTTTTTATAACCAGTTAATATTTTATATGTGACTTGTGATGAAATAATCATGATTATGTCAAGAAACAATATTGAAAAAAAAAAATTATTTATTATTAATTCAGTAGATGTTCTATATTCCCATTTTGCAATATATGTTGATTTTAATTACTCCCTAGGGAGTAAAATTAAGGATGGCTACAAACATTTGGACGTACTGAAAATATTGTTATTTGTACGTCATTGATATAAATTCATTTTATTATTTTTTGCGTATAACTATTCACTGATTTTAGTGGCCTTCATTTTTATTTCTTCGTAAACATCTCAGTGTAAAATTCATTCAGTATTTTGCCCATTACCGAATACCTAATAGTTTTATTATTTTTTTTCATGCATTTTCAAGGAACTTAGATGCTAGAACTTGTTAATAGGACAGTATCTAGCCACAACTATCTCTGTATCTCTAGCCGTTCGAATTCAAAACTAACAATAATATCTGAATTAAATTAGACTTCTAAATGTACTTATTTTTCTTTCGTATTTAAAATAGGTTTTTTAGAAAAAAACTGGCCACCACAGAACGGTTTAAAAATTATATAAATTGTGATTATAGCAAAAATAGCTCGTGGAATTTTTTTTCTCACTTTTAATGAGTTTGTTTGTGTATCGTGGGGTGCTAGACCCGTCGGTACGTACCGTTGTACCTACCTCAAAACTAATAAGAAAAATTCAATAAAAACTTATATTTTGATAATTTGTTTGCTACACGAATAAAAAACGATTAATCGTACGCTTCAGGATCCAATCATTACTTGTAGTGAAAAAAAGCCGTGTAAGGAAATAGAAAACCAGTTGCAGTAGAGCGGACTCAGACTCGGGCCTCCTAATCCGGAGTCTTGCGACACTCCTTACAGGACCCATCTCACAACACTATAAAGCAATCCTCTACTCGATTTCCTTCTTCGGGATTTTTAACTGAGAGTACCAATCGCGGCAAATACACTTGTCAAAAAAATTGGTTTATTTCACATTTGGCACTGTACTTTTTATTCCGATGGTATTTAGCCCAAAATAAAGAATTCAGGTCTGAATGAATAAAAAAATATTTCGTCATCTGCGGAACGAACTCAAATATATATTTTCTCAACACCACGGAATATTATTAAGTTTTAATAATACACCATTTTTCCTTTGCCTGTATTTTTGTATTACAAGATTCGAAAGGATGTTTGAAGCGATTAATACATATTTAAATGTCATGTTGTCGTTGGGGATCTAATTTTCCGACAACTGCGTCGTTTTGTTTTTCCAAACAAATCTCCCCCTTTTGTGATGAAAAAGAATCCTCATGTGTATCTTCTGTCTGTCTCGTGATTGTATTCTTGCTATGGGTCATTCTACTGAATCTGAATTTTATAAAAGATTAAACATTAAAAA
Organism: Micrasema longulum; assembly: GCF_059751315.1. Taxonomy (NCBI): domain Eukaryota; kingdom Metazoa; phylum Arthropoda; class Insecta; order Trichoptera; family Brachycentridae; genus Micrasema; species Micrasema longulum. The sequence continues at coordinate 349,609 of NW_028277841.1, forward strand.
TAAAGTGTTCCCGCTGGAGTAGAAATTAGCGTTTCGGTTACAAAGAAAGAGATACAGTTACAGTAACAGTTACCGTTTCACAAATTAAACGGTTTCTAAATAACAGTTTAGAGTCGCGTTGGTCAAAACTCTGGTACAAACAGGAGCTAAAACAGTTTTACAAAAGTAAATTAAAATGTCAAATTTTACGAGAAATTATTCAGGATAGCTAAACCGGTTGTCTCAGATTTCTCAAACGAAACAAAAATAGTCTGATCCTAGAGGGAGGTAGTGCCTACTGATATATTTTGGAAATATTTATATAAGCTGATTTCTCTGATTTCTGGAAGTATATTTAATGTACTTATGTTCTTATAATAAATAGTGTGTTCCCAATAATTAAACCGTGAAATCTCATGCACTGTTTTACGAACCCAGAGACTGTACAAATGCAAGTCAAAATTCACTCATTAATAGGGCAATTTGCTTGGCGAATACGGATTCTGCGAATAAAATGGATATATTTTTCTTTACATATTGGCAGTTAATCAGCTATCTGCTTTTTATTTATTAACTTCTAACTTATATTTATATTCCGCATACGTAATGGGTAATTAAAGTAATACAGACTACAAATCATCAAATAAATAAACAAATTTTGAAGCAGTTTTACAAGACCTGTCGGCCTTGTGGTGTATTATTTATGAAATATTTATTGAATAGGGTTTTTTTACACTAGAATATTTCAAAGTCCCTGGACTGGTAACTGAAGCGTATGACTGACGAGATCATCTTACCTTCACGTAACAGAGATGATCAAGATACGCCGCAATTGTTGTACCGATGCAGTACCCTATGCACCACTCGGTGCGGGAAGGGGAATGATGATGATGATGATGATTTACGAAGCACTTAAATTTTTAAATTGATCCATACTAATTTTTATTTACCGTAAGTGTTAATTTTTTTGTGAAACTGTTTCAGGAGAAAAAGTGTTTTAAAATAACTGTTTACTACCTCTTGACTGGAGTAAACCATGCCTAAGAAACTAAGGGTATTTTTTTAAAAATGAGATTAAACATTGAAAACATAATATACAGAGAGAAAATTACAAAACGATTAAACGGGCACAACTACTATGTAAATTCACCTATAGCTAGACTCCATCGCCTTGGTAATGAATATGGCGATGTTGATATATTTCGTTACTTATTGAGCATATTCAAGACCAAAGTACTACAGGCGACCGACGCGACGGAGTCTAGTCAATAAATCTTCGTTAAAAAGTTAGCCCGTGTTATGTTTTATATTTTAGTTTATAAAACCCTTTTCAGTTTTCAACATTTTGGATAACTTCACTTTAAAGTTTAGTAAAAAAAAAAAAAAAAATAATTATGTTTTTTTTAAATCCTACTATGCCTTTTATTATAAACATAATATTATGTATGTATTATGTCTTAATAGTGTACTATGTTGACTATGTAACTTTATTTTTAAATTAAAAAAAAAAAAAAAAAATTTTTATATTTGAAAAAATGTTAATTATGTTTAATGTGTAACTTTTTCTTATTATATATTATGTATAATGTAAAAGCCCCATGGGCGTCAACAGAAAGAAAAAAAAAAGAAAAAAAAAAAAAAAAAAAAATAAACCCTTAGTTTAAAATACAATATATTAATTTTCTCCCCCGTTTTTGAATGGAATTGCATTTTAATTATAAAATTAAAAATATTAACACTAGTGACAGATATCATCAGAATGTCATCTGACAATGTCAATAATGACGAAAACAATTTTCCAGTTTTTAAACTTCTTCTTGGACCAGTTGGTTTCATTACAATATTTGAGTTTGTCAAAATGTTCGTAGACAAAAGACTGGATTTCACCGCCTCGGGAGTCATAAGATTAACAAATTACAACAGGGATGGAGCATACCTTAAATAAGGGAATATGGAAGTCTAATCATCGGAAACATTCTACGATCCCTCGTATACGTGGAGCATTTATCAAGAATTTTAATAATCTTGATATATTTAATACTACACAAAAGGTACAGAAGAAAACTAATTGGCTTTATTCAGAATAACAGAAAATAGACGTTTTGTCTCTTTTCTTGCTCTTAATCATTGAATCAAGTGCAATTTTCTACTTCTACTTTCCCCCAATCATCCTTCACCGCATCGTATCGATTTCCTTATTTTCTTTCTCTCTATCTCCTTGTTTTGTTCATATTTATTTTATTTTAATATGTGGTATATTTATTATTTATATGGTTTAAACAGAAACTGTTGTCGCTTTATTACAGTATAATTTAGTGAAAACATATAGTTGGATGCAAGACCTTACCATGTTTACATTTTTGATAGTTTTTATTAATTTTCATTTAACCTGTACAACTGTTTGTACTCGAAATAAAAAAAATAAGCTGAAAATATGCAGTGATTATCAGACGACCATTTTCTAACCTCAGGTTACCACGCCGGAGCTCAAACGAGTTATTTCAGACAGCATGTTAAAGATTTAAAATGTATTTTTTAAAATTAAATTCATTATTTTAGTACATACTCGTACACACACAAACAAACGGCTGTTTATATCCATAGGAATGAATTCAGATCTAGAAGTGAGACAGAATAAAACAAATAGTATTTGGTTGACTTTTCGTGGAATGACGCTTAAATTTGAATTTCTACAACAAACTCGAGTGTTTTATTGCTCAAACACGACCCTGTAAAGTCGCGCAGATTGACAATATTGACACTGAGTCTATCTGTGTCTCTCAGAATAAAAAAATAAAAAAACTTAACCTTAAAAACACCCACACATTTTAGTAATCTGTGATAAATTAATATCATATCAAATTCGTCACAGAATAAAAAGTACAAGTCGTGTTCATTTTCCGATCCCAGCCAGTGTTTTATAAGATACTGCATCAGCAATTCAATTGCAGTTTCAAAGATATTGTAAGTGGAAAATCTGTTGTAATTGAATACACTAATCTTCTAATTCACTATGGATTTATATAATTAATTAATATACCAACAAGAGTGACACGTGAGGCAGAAACTTATATAGACCACATTTATGCTAAAACAATAAATCCCACTGTATTACTGATCATTACATCACTGTAGTTGGTATTAAAACCACAGTTCACCACCAAAAAAAGTCACCGTAATAAGTTGGAACTTTGGAGGTCCAGGTTATTTTTATTTGTATTTGTAGTATTGCTCATGTTATAAGGCAATTATTTATATTTTCATAAACAAGTAAAAAATGTAAATACTTTGTATTTATCTATTAGCGGTTACCCCCCATGTCATTTGTCTATTACTTTCATTTTTTATCATATTATGTTTACCGTTCACTCTAATCTTATGTTATATACTTTTACACTCACTTTGCTTTATACATTTCACATAAATCTCATTCCATATAAAATACCTTCAGCAGTACATATTTATGTAAAACAAAATTATCGGTATAGGTACAATTCAATTCGATTCCATCCATTTATTTAAATATAACATATACATTACAAACGTACATTCAATGCGTACATATTATAAAACAGAAAAGAAAAAAAATACACGGAAGAGACTCGTGTCAAAGTAGTAGGAGAATCCTGCTCCGGAAAATCCTTGGATATTGGATATTGATCTGTTCCGTGTATCAGAAGGAAGAGCGATGTTGTTCAGCATAGCGGTAGCCCTTCCAACAGGCATTACCTTTGGTAGGTTGGTCCTGTATATCGGAATATGAAACAATCTATGCTGACGCTGTCTTCGGTAATTATTAGGAACATACAAACCAATGTTCGTCATAATCTCAAGATTATCGACTTTTGACGATATAGATATACATTAGTTAGATTATAGATTGTTGCGCGGTATTCCGCGCAACAATCTATAAAAATGTGTAGTCAAATACTCATTCTTTCTAGTCTCTAAACTGTTGTAGCTAAGCATACCCTGGAGAAACTCGGTCGGATAGAGTCAAGGATAATACCCGCACTTTCTCATGTAGAGATATCTCAGAAACTTTTTTTGGATGTTCTCTATCATAAGGGAGTACTTTAATTTATGTGGCCCCCATATTATAGAGCCCCTCTTGAGTCAACTTCGCACCAAGGAGTTGTAAAGAGTTTTCAGCACGCGGGTATTTTAAAAAACCCTGGCAGTACGCAGAACGAATCCTAACATCTTCGATGCATTACCACTGATTATCTCTATGTGTTCATGAAATGTCAGGGTGCTCACAAATCTAACGCCCAGATCCTTAACATTCGATGTTCGTATCAGATTCTGGTCATTTATTTTGTAGCGAAAAAATAGTATTTTTTGGGCCCCAGTGAAAGATGTGACCGAACAGTTGAAAACATTAAACCTAAGTTTGTTACGCCTTCTCCATTCACATTTATTAGATATATTCGCTTAGAGAAGATAAAAATTATCAAAAGTTGGCACTTTAAAGAAAAGTTTTAAGTCATCCGCAAATAACAGAAAACGCGAGTTCGAAATTACATTTTTAATATTATTAATGAAAATAGAGAACAACAATGGACCCAGGTTAGAGCCTTGCGGGACACTCGAGAAAGTATGGAAACACTCTGCAATATCGTATTACATAAGATTTTTAGTACCCAACATTATTATATTCACAACATAAGATTTTCAGTACCCAGCAGTATTATGTAACTTAAGATTTCAGTCAAACTCAATAGAGACTAAGTCTTGTGTTGAGTTGGGACAAATAGAAAATTATCTAATTTAAAAAGAAAAAAATATTTTAGTAAGAAGTCTCATTACAAGGCTTATGACCTGACTGTCATTGGCAGGTTTGAAAAAACACTTTAGATACGGTCTCAAAAATTCGTCTACCAATGAACAAAATGACTCGCCTACAATCTGCATTGAATGCCGCAGCGGGACTTATTTTCGGAATCTCTAAGTTCAGTCATATCACTCCACTACTTCGGGAACTACACTGGCTACGTTTTCCACAGAGGGTCGAATACAAACTCTGTTAGCTTATGTATAATTCACTGCACAACTCTGTTCCAAAATATCCATGGGAACTCTGCATTCCAGATGAACTGGCTGATAGACGTCTCACGTTTAATTCAGCTACATCTACGTCAAAAGGAACATTTATTATATCTCGACTCAAACAGCGCACTAAATTAGGCGAACGCGCATTTGCGGTCGCAGGCCCTACGGTATGGAGTGTTCTTCAGCAGAGGTGCGAAACTGTAAGAGTAAAGTAATGTTTCGGAAAAAACTTAAAACCCTCTTCTTCTCTTAATCATTTGAATAAATTCTTAGCATGTGAAAAAGATTTTTTTTTCTTAAATTACAAGTAAGTAAAGTTTAAATTAAATTTATTTCTTTAGATAATCACTTCGTAAATCACCCTTGATGTATTATATTTTTTTTAAAAGGGGGGCCATATATATTATCCATAATAATAATTATAATAATACAACACAGCTTGTTTGCAAATCTACACAATAAGCAAACTGGATTTATTGACTTATCCGTAAACCGCGTAGTCAGACCTTGAATCACATGCCATCAAAACGCTTGCCACTATGGCCACGCACTTATGCTTTCCTCGTTTCCATAATATTTTCCAGAATTTGACTAATTTAAGCTTCCTCTTGTATCAATCGTCGGTTTCTTTTTTAATATATACATTAATACAGTTTAAATGGTAGATGCATAGAATTCAGAATAGTCCAAAAACTGCATACATCAAACAGAAGGCGACTAAACTACTCTCAAATTAGTAGGTTTACGTTTTGACTCATTAGTTTCTTTGTAGACGTCGCTCAGTACGCAACTACGCCCGATTTGAATCCAACTATGCCGTGTTGTGTCGTTTTAGAGTGTAGAAATACTGCTGGGATCTTAAAGAAACAGGATGGAATCACATTTCATGTGTAATTAGCAAATGTATGTGTAAGTTGCAAATGCATTACTTAAAAATTTAATTATTTTTTCATCTGTCAGATTGTCGAAGAAAACAAAATGGACATTTCGTTAGTGTTGCCAGGGTAGTATTTTTTTTACCCTACTTTGCTCATCTAATGAGAGAACTAATGAAAATTGGACCTTGGATTAAGCAACGCCGTGGTAGACATTTGACCGACATTATCTTCAATACATCAAATATTATTTAACATGATATAAAAATATCCGTTTTACGTAAAATAAAATTTGTTTTATTTTCAAGTTTAAAGTTCATTCATTCAATTACTCTTACTAAATGACCCTTTACATATCTACTCTGTTGTGTCAATCAATGTTTCCGCATGCAAAATAAAAATTTAGAGAAATTAACAGATAGCTTTTTTTAAACTTTACATTTGTGTTTTGATTATATTTTTTCCCATTGTGCAACATTACGCGGCGACTTTACTAATGCGCGCGACAAAAGTGGGGCATAGTGGGGGGATATTTGGACACAGTCCGATGTATTCAAATATGATCCTACGCTCCTTTTGGACTATTCTTAATTCCATGGGTACATACAATGCGCTGTGTTCCGTTTTACCAGTATCTTACCACTTTCGATCCAGACAAAATCATAATTAATTTTTTTGGCCGCGGGCTTTGCTTTCCAAGGTAGATTTTTTGTAGCGGGGATTAATTAATTATTGAAGACAGGTTATTTGCCTTCGCAGCAAATCATATCGTTAATTAAATTTGGTTGCTTTGTTGTTTCAAACATATTTTCCTTGGCTTTGCTATTATAGTGGTTTGTTACCTACTAAACGTCGGGTTAAGTCGACTGCCTAGTAGGTTCTACATTAATTTGGTATCTAGATTAAGAAAACTGTGTCATGTATTTAACTCACTCAGAAACATCCTGGACGTTAGCACTCTTAAAAATGTCTACTTTGAGCTTTTCCAATCGGTGGCTGCTTATGGCATAATTGGCTGGGGAGGTTTCTTGTCAATTGTCATGAACCCCCTAATCAAGACGCAAAAACTTATTCTTAAAATAATGCTTCGGTGCCCTCCGACCTACCCATCTGAACCATTATTTCAATTGTTAAAAGGTCTTGACATTCGTCAAATCTATATCAAGAATGTATTAACAACTTTCTGGTCAGGCGACTACGGAAGGAGGTCCCAACTTCTTAATACCGAGAACACGTACGATGTTTGCTCGGAGACACTTTTCATATATAGCTCTAAGAGTGTTCGACGTCTTGGATGAACATATTAAGTTCTCCAAAACAACGTCTATATTTAAGAAGAAGATCTTTAATTGGATTGTATCGAGGGGTAGAGACCACTGTATGAGATTGCTTTGGGAATAAATATATAACATCGCTGCTGCCTTCATTATTATCCAAATACGTTTATGTGTATATCATCACTGTTATACGGTTTATTGTATAACTTTTCTATATTCCATTTTTCGACATGTATAAATTTTTACTATTTATTTTTTTCTATTATTATTTTGTAAATTGTTTTGATTATTTTGCATATTGTGTTGATTACTTGTATATTGTTTTAATATGTGAATAAATATTTTTAATTTATATATCGAAGAGTTCCGACTTAACACGGAATTTTCTAACAAGTCAGGACATAAAAAAACATATGATTGTGTCCATGCAAAATTGTGTATTTTGTGCATTAAATAAAAATAAAATAAATGAAAATTGCTAAATATTTATCCGCGTTGATATCGTTCCGTAAAAATCGTCTCGTGAGAACGTTTTTTACTTCACGCTCGTTTTGGATAAATCTTCAGACTAACATGGTATGCATAATGCATAAAAAGAGTAAAAGATTGTACTCACAGTTCTATTTTTATTTTAATCAAGTTTTTGTCTGAAGAATGTGTGTCTCCGAACACAGCCAAAACGCTTCTCTCGGTGTCCGTCGCTCGGACCTGGCGCGCGACGTCGCGTGTGACGTCTCTAGTGTTGCCACACTGTCACTTATTTTAACTTAGACGCTTTTGTGTTTTTTAGGATCATTCGATTGCTTAACCACAACCTTTTGAATGTTCTCGTTTTGGACTCCCTTTAGGCTGCAAATCTTTTGGACAATCTCTTCAGGGTCATCTTCAGGCGTTGAAACCCCCCACATACAACATTTTGACTTCTTTTTCATTAATAGGTCAAACAGTTTATTGATTTGATCCTGCATTTTGACGATAATTACAAATTTTTTAAAGATGTCTTCTTTTAATCTCTTCTATAAGGGCACTACTACTACTACCACTACTACCATTACGCCATTTCCCCGTAGAAGTAGGCAGAGAGAATGGACCGCCACACACGTCAATCCTGGCATACATTCCTAGCTTCTTCTACATTCATACATCTTGTTTTACATGCCATTCGGTTCTGTCTGCTTTTGACATGACCAGACTTAAGATTTTGGTTTATCTGATCATGTCACGTCTTTCTTGGTCGTCCTCGTCTCACGTTTATTTATTTTTTTATTTTATTTATAAATTATGTAACACAAAGTATTTTACAAGTATAATACGTTGAATTACATTCCCAGAAGTTACAAAAACTCAATTCGCGACATAAATAATATTAACATTAAAAAAATAATACATATTAAGAACAACAAAGAAACAAAGCAAGTTTAGCACCTTTATAACTAAATATAGCACAACAACATATCCGCCTAAAACCTTTTCTTACACAAGCCGAATAAATATATTTAAAAAAACGCTTTTAAGAATAAAAAAAAGTAGTGAATCTACTAAGGGAGATAAGGTCATTAACATCTATGCCATGCAGATGATGCAGCTATAGTGATGATGAGAACATGTCCATCTCATTTAGTAAACATCTGGATGCCTAAGAAATGTCGTATAGTACAATTATTGTTAACACAATTTGGATATACAAAAGTGTCAGACCGATCATGTTACGTTACTGTTCATTTTATTTATTTATTTATTTTTATTTGGGAAAAAAACAACCTATTTTACATATATCGTATACAGAAAATAAGAATACGGACGAGAATTGTGAAAACAGTCAATAAAAATTTTCCACAGTGATGAAAATACTTGTTTTACCATTTTGGTTTTACATACTTGTTTCCCCATTCTTTCGTCGTCCATTCGTTCTACGTGACCAAACCATCTCAGAGACCCTTTCTTAATTTTATAGATTATCTTATGAGATTATCTTTAAGATAGATTAGATCTATAGATGATATATCTTTATTTTTTTAAATGATGAAGTTGTATTTTTTATAATCTTCAAATGGTCATTTTAACACCGGATTAGGAAAGTAATATTTGTATAACTATGCTGGATTTAAAAAAAATAAAATTATCCTTTATTTGCAAATAATGAATGTGACGCGTGACGCAAATACAGTAATACATCTGCATACGGGAGAGCACGAAGATAGAACTCATGACAAGGAAGTCAGAGACGCTGTGCTGTAGCTGACGTTTGTGTGAAACAGATTAAGTCGTTCATTGACAATCATGGGGGATGCACGCATGGACGAAAACCAGGGAATTGATGATTTTTAATTTATTCTGCTATAACAAAGCTATATTGTATTTCTTCAAAATTAAACTATGGAAAAGTATAATCTTTTGCTCGTGGTAACACGATGTAACATCACCGCGTGCAAAGGAGTTATAAACTCGTCTTTTAAGAGTTAATAGCGATTTTAAAGTGATAATATTTAAATATACAAACATTTAGACAACCTTAAAATATTACAACATTTGATATGTGTGCCCTATTTTAAGATTTAAATAAATAAATAATCAAAATGCTTTTTCCAGTATACTGTTTTAAAGCCTTAGACCTGAACACCTATAAAATCCGTTCCGCATATATGGTTTGGTAATAAACAGGAAGTTCCGTGATACCAGAAGCAACCTGTCGTATTGAGATTTCTTTTAATGCTCCTTTTCAAAGTTTAGACACGTGGTTCTTACACGTGCACATCAAAGCATTGTATAACTTTACAAACACGTGCAAAAAAAGATAAACAGAAAGAAAACAGTTTTTTATCTGCTATTGAAACAAATAAAAATATGCCGGAAGCGTTTGAAACGATCAACGAAGAAACACGATTTTTAAATATATTTATTTAAATTTATTGTGACAGAAAGGGAAAACATTTTTGAGAGGGGAATATGGAATTCTAGATATGTACAGAGTTTATGACCTGTCTTTGGCTGGTTTAAGTGGCCACTTGACACACTGTGTGACATTCACCATTCTGCCCATGTTTGAACATAAATTCTCGTCCATCTGTTGACTTTTGTGAAGTAAATCATGTGGGTGAGATTCATTCATGTGGCTGAATCATTTCATCTACTAGGCAACGTCTGAAAACTATTTTTCTTTTTTAACCCTTCTTTTTTAGCCAGTTAGTTCAATAAACAATGTTTGGGGTATGTCCAAATATTTGTAAACAGGCTGGTTTTCCTCAATTCAACAATTCTTCCATCTGTTGACTATTGTGAAGTAAAAGACTTGAAAATATCACAAAAAGAATGCTCGATCAAGGCAGAATGGTGAATGTTACAAAATGTGTAAAGTGGCCACTTAAACCAGCCAATGACAGGTCATAAGCCATGTAGATGCCTAGACTTCTATATTACCTTCTATTAAATGTTCTTCATCTCTGTTGTAATATGTTAATATAAACAGCTCTCCAGGGATTTGAATCCAGTCCTTGTCTACAAAAATTTGGACAAACTCAAAATATTGATGATATATTTATTTAAAATGGTGTTTTTACACAAAAATATATCATCGTTTCAGCACTGACACCTGAAGTGTAAGACTGATCATCTTACCCCCATGTAATATTTTTTTTATCGAGATACGCTGCGATTGGTGAATGGTTATAATCTCATACATATCATACCCATTGGTACATAGGGCACGGCATCGGAACGCTTAATGTAGCAAATATAATTGATCTGCTACATTAAGGGGTTATATACAGTCAGGTGGACCAAAAATAGCGATTTTTCAAGAATTTTTCCTGGGAACAATTTGGAATTCAACAATGTAAAAATTTGCAGCCATATTATGATAATTTTTAACAATATCAAAACATTTTTTATTTGTAAAAATAATAACTTCGAAAGCTGCTATAGCTGATCTCCAAGAGCTTCTCTTAAAAAAGGTGTCTTATGGTGACCAAGATATCTTTGGACTGGATTATTTAAAATAAAAAAACTAAACAGATTTCTTTAAAATAATGTATAATTTTAAAACCAATATTCTATCAGTGAGAAAAAAACCTACCTGAGAAGGCAACGGGAAACCACTCTGGTCATCTTTTCCCAGGAATCACTATGACGAGCACATCTAATAAGCAGTTGTCCTGGCTGTGGAGTAGCGCAGGACCAAGATGCTTTCGCTGTAGTGATTGCCAACGTCGGGGGACCTGACAAGGCACTGCATAAAGATTTTTTTAAAAATCTAACTGAATATCACTTCTTAAGCTAAGGTCAAATCAGTTTTACGCTTTAGTTGTTAATCAAAAACATTGAAATATTGTCGTGTAGAAACACATCTGTAACAGAGGTATCTTACGATGACCCGCCAGGAATCGAACCCGGGGCCTCAAGCATAGAAGGCAAGCGCGCCAGCTCTACGAAGCGAATCTAACCCTAATAATTGATGTAATAACTATATTTGCAAATAAGTGTCTATCGCAAGAGGCTAAATTAGCAGTTCATAATGGAGTTCTGGTACCAACCCTAATGTATGGAAGCGAAGCATGGAGTTGGAAAAAAAGGGACGAAAGTAGACTGAATGCTGTTGAAATGCGATCCTTCAGGCGAATGTGCGGAAAAACAATGTATGATAGGTGCCTTAATGTCGAAATTAGAGCAGAATGCAAGGCTGAGTTAAGCATTATCGACAAAATTAAGAAAGGTCTTTTGCGATGGTTCGGTCATGTGGAGCGAATGAATGATGAAAGAACGGCTAAAAAGATTTATGATGCGAATGTGTCTGGTTGTAGAAGTCGAGGAAGGCCGAGAAAGACATGGCATGATCAAGTACAACAAATTCTTGAAAGTGGTCATGTGAAAAGTCGGAATAATTGACGTGCGTGCATGAGAAGATGTATGAATGTGAAGGAAGCAAAGGAAGTGTGCCAAGACAGAGTGGTGTGGCGTTCTATCCTCTCTGCCTATCCCTCCGGGGAAATGGCGTGATGGTTAGTTAGTTAGTTAGTTAAGTTATTTATTTTATAATCTTGGTACACTTCCACTTATTTATTTTGACCAATTAGCGCTTTCACCCTCTAATGGACATCTTTAGACTGGTGAGTATTATACAGTGTAATGATAATTTATATAAAACTAAATATTATCTTAAATCTTTAAATCTTAAATCTTAAAATAGGGCACACATATCATACATATTGTTATGTGTGTTCTAATAATAACATTGCAAATATATTTAATTTATAAATTGTTTATCACATATGTCTTGACCATTATTTTAAATTTTGATATGTTTTTTTCATTATAAATATTTTTTTCCATTTCGTAATACTTTTTAATTGCTTTAAATAAAATTGAATTTTGTGACTTTGCCTTTTTCCTAAATGGAAGTCTAATTTTGTTCTTTTCTCTAGTATTGTGATCGTGTTCATGCTGGTTCCGATCAATTTTTTTCCAAAATTCTGTTTTTTTATTAGAATTTATAATTTTATGAACAAATATCATTGTATTGTAAAATATTCTTTGTTTATATGTTAATAATTTCATTTCATTTACCATCGACTTTACCCTCGTATATCTGTTTTTTTTCAAAATGATTCTAAAGGCTTTATTTTGTAATACAGTTAGTTTATCTATGTTTTCTTTGTTTGATAAAAATAAAATGCTACTACAGTAGTTAACGTGTGGTTCAATAATTGCTTTGTAAATAGTTTTGCAGGAGTCCTTATCAATAAATCTTCTGATCCTTCCCAAAATTGATATTTTTTTTAAGTGTAGGTACATTAAAAAATAAGTTGAATAAGATACAATACGCAATATTTCAATGAAATAGAGTAATTGAATACTGTTAATGAAATAGAGTAACAGTCTAACGATGTCGGTCACGACGAAACCCGGTCACTGGTAAAAAATTTATAAAATAATTTTAAATAAAATTGGAATAAAACTATAAAGTGTGTTTAAAATGCAGTTTCACCAAGAAATGTCAGTAGAAAAACTCAATATATTAAGAAATAGAGTAAGACAAATTATTGAAACTTGTGTTGGCGGTGTACTTTAAGAGAAGATTATATAAAATGAAAAGTATTTATTGTTTTATTACAATGTACAGGGTCCAACTAAGGGGGCTAATAAGGGTGAGTTTTTGAATTCTATCTGCTGATTTATAAAAATTCTATCGCTTTTATTTTTTATCCTATTTATTTCTAAAATTTCCAATCTATCTAACTTTTTACCTTTATGTCCTACATGTAAAAATTTTATAATTTTTGATTTGTCAAAATTATCTTTTAATTCATTTAAATGTGATGCATAGTTTGATATATCGTTATTTAATCTATGTGAAGCTAAATGTTCTTTCAGTCTTTATTTAATTGCTCTCCCGCTTTGTCCTATATATGAACCAGAACAAGTACATGTTGATTAAAATATTCCACTTTATTCAAATTTATCGCCTTGATCTTTACTATTAATTAATGTTTGGCCCAAAGATTTTTTATCATAAAATGAAACTAAAAGATTATTGTTTTTATTTGATTGATTGATTTTCTTTTTTCAGTATTTTTACCTCAGTCGAAAACACTCGTCCAGGTCTGGTTCTATTTCACACCCAGAACTGTATTCCTATTAGTCTGCACAGCCAAAAAGGTTATTTCACTTTACAAAAATAATAATTTGAAAAATATGGATATTTAAACATAGGCAGGATGGTGAATGTTACAGTGTGTAAGGTGATCTCCCAAAATAGAACCCTGTTTATGGGCTATGTTTTTTTTACTATCGATGTTCTTAACCACTTCAACTTTGGTGAAAAAATATTTAACATTTTGAGATAGCTTTTAAAGTCTTCAAAGCTGTCGATTTACTCATTGATCAAGTTCATCGAGTTCAAATAATGTAAACTTTTAAGAACAAGTACCACCAAAGTTCGGTCTGTTCTTGTTTCTACTTTAGGGAACTTTGTCAGCCATTTTGAATTAAAATCACTGCAAAATGGCGGTTTTGTGAACCTTGTAATTTTAAGTGGTCTCTTTATAATAAACATGTTTCTTGTTCAGATTCAAAAAAAGAACAGTTGTTATCAATTTTACGCCTTGAAACTATTTTTTTATTTCTGAATTTAAATTAATTTATTAACCCTTATGGGTAAGCACAGTCATTTTACTCTTAAAAGACTGTGATAAATAATTCCTTTACGCGCGGTGATGTAACATCGTGTTACCAAAAGCAAAAGATGAAATATTCTAAAGTTCAGAGATTTGAAAAAAAAACGTCTTTTATAATTTTCAGAAAAAAATATAATTGAGCCTTAAATACGCTGGTCATCTTACATGCATGCGTCCCCCATCGCTGTCAATAACCGACTGAATCTGTTTCACACAAAGACCGGTCACAAAATAGCGTCTCTGTCTTCTTTGTTATGAGAACCATCTTCGTGCTCTCTCTTATACAGATTAATTGCGGTATTGGCGTCACAATTATTTTCGTGGGATAAATATGTTTTGTATTGAAATCCAGCACTTTCCAAATCCGGTGTGAAAATGTTTAATTGAAGATTACAACAAATTCAGCTTCATCATCAAAAAAAAGGAGGTATATCAAGTTTTGTTTCGTATGTAGACTAATATGACATCACACAAGAGTTAACATATTTTTTTGTTTTTTCGTTCACAATATTGTTGGTGGATACTTTTTAACATATTTTGTAATGGTTGTCTGGGTCTTTGTTTAGTTTTGTCTGGTAGTTTGTTGTATGGTTGCAGTCCCTGATTTACTAGTCTAGTGATATTGTTCTGATATACTCATTTTTCAAATTATTACTTACTATCGTTGTCCTTACCTGAATATTTTTTGTTTATGTCCCTTGGGCGTATTGTAAAATTAAATAAATAAATATTAATAGCAACGCAAGTAATTATAAGTTAGTTAAATTCCTGAAGATAAGGTAGTAACATTGAAATTGGTTGAAGTGTAACTAATAATTTAAGTGGTTTTTACAAATTAATAAACATATAAGTGTAAAATGTTATACCACAAAGTGAAAAATGTTTTTGATTACAATAATAAATTACAATTATCATAATGTCAAAACCAACCAATATTCTCGAGATGTAATTTGACTATGGCGCACGCACGCGAGTTCCCAAATGGAATCTTGTTTTGGGGTTGTGTTTTCCTTATTGTCACCTATGTTTAGAGGTTTTCTTTTGTTGTGAAAATAAAGGCTGATTCATTTCCATCCGACCCCTATCCTTGGCCTATTTTAGGATATGTATAAATCTCACCTCCAATCAAACTGTTCGTATTGTGTGCGAACTGCCTAGTAATTAAACATTACGCCCAAAGTAATTTATGAAATATTGAAACTTAGGCATTTAAAAGGCGTATGACCTGTCAATAACTGATTTATGTGGCTTTTTTACGCTTTTTCAATCAAGTACAATTTTGCGTTTTTATGTTTTACTCAAATTTTTCAACTTTAAGGGCCATTTTCAACGAGAACTCACTACTATAAAAATGGAACCAAGGAGTGGTAGTCTTTGGTTCGAACCTCAAACCTCAATTTGTGAGTCAACGTCACTACCCACGGGATCATTTAAATGCCTAGACTTTCTTCTTTTAAATGTTCTCTATCTTAGTTAAAATACGTTTATCTTAACAGCTCCTTAGGGAGTGAAATTCTATCATAATTATCGTACAAATGTTTGTACGAACTCTTCAAAATATTTTTGAAAACTAGCCTAAGAAGAAGTAATAAAAATGGAAAATATTTTCATGTATTTCTTTTCTAGTATGAAGGCGAAATAATTCAGTCAGATGAATCTCACCAAATAAATAAATGGTTCAGCTCTTTAACTTCACAAAAATCATCAGATAGAATTGAACGTAGTTATGCAGAAAGCAGCCAGTCCACAATTTTGGAAAAATGAGATATTGATGTTATCGGATGCAGTGAGGTCGATTCTATGTTTTGATAAAAACAGCCAGACCGCTTTCATACAAAAAACTGTATTAATCACCTTCGGAAAAAGGTGTCGATCACAATAACGGCATTTCTCAATTTGCAGAAAACACCCACAAAACTAGAAAAATCTTATGGTACTTTAAAAATCATTTAAACTGGTGAAATACATAATAAGATTCTTGTTTGTAATATAGGAAAAAAAACTTATGTATTCATTGTTTATTCTTTGTTAAAGTCAAAAACATTCCAACTGTCGTGAAGATTTTATAATTCACTCTTTTAACAAAATGGCTTTATCTCAGTTTCACTTTTCTATGGCTAGCTGCTTTCTGTATAACTACGTTCAATTAAAGAAAAATAAATGTTCAAGCATGGGCAAAATGGTGAATGTAACATAGGGTGCAAAGTGGCAGCGAAAAACCAGGCGACAGGACATATGCCCCGTAAATGTCACCACTTCCATACTTCGTTTGTTACATTGTTACCTTAATATCTCCCTAAGGGCGAGTTCCAGCCTTTATCTACAAACAATTGGGATTGAAAACTCCTATCCGGTCCGTTTTAGAGGTCTTGTAGCTTTTTTTGTCTTATAGCCTCATCATTTAAATAAATAAGATAGATAAATCAAGTCTTGTGCCCTATGTAAACTCATGTTACACCACCGCCGCGCCAGAGTTAAAAGTGTCAACCCAGCGTCAATCTATTTAAGACCTGGGGTAGTATTTTGAACCCCTAGAGAGTGGTCGATTTAGGGAATTTTTTTTCGAATGCGACGATACTTTGCTTCATAAGGCCACTACGCCACACTGATGATTAACACTTTGTTTCCCGGAGCCGTGTAAACACGTGATTATATAACCATGCGTTGTGTCCCAGTCCCGTGTTTTCACGTGGTTTACCGCTGTCTAAAAAAGTGCATTTTATTGACATCTAGTGACTTTTATTAGTATTTTTTCGCTGCTGGTAAACCACGTGAAAACGCGGGACCGAGACACAACGCATGGTTATATAATCACGTGTTAACACGGCTCCGGGATACAAAGAACAAAAAAAGGAGTAAGGCCCTGTATATGTGCGAACATTGCAATGCGCAATGTGGCTCTCCATAACAGCCAATGTTTGCAAAATTATCATACAAAAATTACTTATTTAATTATTTCAAATAAATATGAGAAGTTTCAATTGATTTAATCTAGTATTTTTAAAACAATGATACTTTTAAGAAACCCTTCACAAAGCATAAAATTTCACAAAAATGTGCCAGGCACAGGGTGAATTCAATGTGTATTCGGCCGGTGCTCCAAGTGTTAAACGTCAAATAATACATAAAACAGTTTTAAAAACGTGACAAAACAATACGGTTTGGTCAATTAAACCTTACCAAGTGTTTTAATTAAGGTCGCGATATTGCTATAAATGAAAATTATTGTGTTTTATTTTAAGGGTTCATATTTATTTGACGTTTAATCATCAGTGTGTGGCCAAATATGAAGCAAAGTGTAAACGCATGTAAAAAATAAAAATTACCAAATTAATCACTCTCTAGGGGGTAGAAAAAATTCAGAATAGCATCCCTGGCATTATCCTAGTCAAGACATTTGGACAAACTATAAATATTTTTGATTAAAATAATAATACTTTTCCTAATAATAATTAACATAATTTTTTTTTTATGTTTTTCTTTACAATATACATAAGAGGTAAAACAGAGTTTTAAAAAAATAAAGTATAATTAGATAGCAGTGAAATACATATTATCAGTAAAAAAAGTAAACAAAAAAATCCCACAAAGGCATTGCCTGCTCGTGGGTATACAGGAAATTTTTATGAATTTTTTGCTCCTATAATAAATAAGAAAGAGAAATGAAAATATTCCGTAAAAAAATAGAAGGTACATTTTTTATTTTATAGTAATTAAAAAAGGAAATAAAAATATTTTTAATTAAAATTTTCTTTCTGTATCAATATTTTCTGCTTTCTAGCCAGCCCAGAATCAAAAGTAGAATTAGTAATAAGGAAAAATACTTAATACAATTTATTTTAATTGATCATTGAAATAGATAAGCTACTTTAAGCACATCTCCAGGGAAAAGTTTTATCAATCTCAAGATTTCGATTACCCAATTGACTAATTTCAATTGAGAAGTAATATATCCCAATGTAATACAATGTAAACTTTATCAGTACTTAAGGGAAAAGGTATTTTACTTAGCGGTAAATTTAATTAATGATTTATTAAGTATACGTACCTAACTTGATAGTGAAGCATCAATCAAAAATTAATATTGGTATTTTGTAACATTTTTAAAATATTTTTTTATAACTTATTTCGATAAATAAGCCTGGTAGGTTGTTTTTTTTTTTTTTTTTAATTTATCAGTATCAGTATGTAGGTATCGTAATAATCGAGAAGTAATGTCTTCATTTTATAACCCTGATCGACAATGATTTTGTTAATTGCACATTACATTATTGCTGATTTTTATGTAATTCTGTTTGTTGAATCCGAATATGCCATCAGAATTTGTACATAACCGTTTTTTTGCAATTTTATGTTTTACTCCTAAATATTTTTTTAGCTGCTTTAAAAAAAAAATTAACCGTTTTTTTTTATAAAACACATTTTTTTTAAATCAGACTTTGGGCTATATTAGGCGATTTGAGGTTTCTCAACAATGAGTCATTTCAGGTTTAAAAGTTTGCTTAGGAACGATGCGCATAATGTTTTTATTCTGATATTGATACTTACGTGTAACAAACATATTGAAAATACTGTAGAAAAAGCGTAAGAAATGTCAGGGTTCGTCATACGATCATCTAAACCTTTTACGAGAACTGACGCATTTAGAAAACTTTTTTTTTTATACGTACGCACTGTCTTAGAGTTTGGTTCTCCAATTTGGAATCCTAAATATAATATTAATAAAAATCGCATTGAACATGTTCAAAACTGTTTTATTAAACAATTAGATTTTTAAAATAATGTCACGTTTTCAATTTTTATAAAATTCAAAATCCCGCAACTCGGCGTATCATTTTGGGCATGAGCTTTCTTTATAAAATTCAAGTAACCTAATAGATAGCCAGGAAATTGTTAGAAACATTTCATATCGAGTCCCCGTCCGTAGAATTTGACATTCTGTACTTTGCCACATTCCGAGCTTCCAATTTTATGAAGAATAGCACTCTTCGAAGAATGCAGACTACCTATAATGAGTCTTGGTAACATCGACATAATTTACTGTAAATACTATTGTTTTGTCAAATCTGTTAGACGTTTTAAATTTATCTGCTGCTCAACTCTTAACTTTTACTTTTACATACTTCTACTACCTGTATCTAATGAAATATCTTTGGTTGTGAATTTTTTTTAGTAATAAATATAAATGTTCATGGAAGCAAAGAGAGAGGGGAGATACCATTTCTTCTCCCTTTTATGTAATATTTATTTAATTTGTATATTTCATTTTTTTTTATTTTTTTTTTTTTTCCTCCTCCTGTCTGTATTCATAAAAAATAATGTGAAATCTGTAATGAAGAAGTTCGGTGTCTTTTTTTTTAGTTGTAAATAAACCAAGCCAATTCTTTATTTTTATCAGCGCCATGATTTTTTAAAGTTTTGTATTTCTGAAATAACTCCACCTGTGACGTCAGAGGTTGTTCTCTGATACTTCTTCCGATTGGTTCGTTTACGGTGACCAAACCGGATATCCTTCAAAGCTCTCATTAGATGGTTCATATGAACCAGTGACGTCATTCAAAGTAGAGCATTTTTATTAACACATTTTTTTTTCGTACATTTTCAAGAAATTTTGCAGAACAACCCAAATTTTTACCGCGCGCAAGAAAATATTTTTTGTGTCCAATTTCCCGTAGGCCTGAATTTTCTCATTGGTTTTCTTGTACCATGATTTTGTTTAAAGACTTTCATAAGATTTCCATTTAAAAAAAAAATTATTACAGTAAATATAGGTAAATGATCTATCATTACTTCATCAGTAGTATCAAACTCAAATAGGTTAGCCGAATTCGTAAACCAGTCAAACTGTCTAATGTTACAATGCCACGCAGCCGTGTTAATAGTCCTGATGACTTTTGTTACGTTTGAAATGACTTTCAAGGCTCAAAAAATAAATATAACCGCACAATAAAAAAAAGTTATGAACTATATACTTTAGGTGTAAAGTTGGAGATCAGCATAAGGTTTGGACCCCACGTATATACTGTTTATCGTATGATAAGAGATTTTATCATCATCAGCTATATCAAATGTCAGGCATATCGAATCGCTCTACAGGGGAAAATAGAACGAAAACAAGCTTGCAAACTACTGTTAGAACCTTTAAAAAGACACGCCAGCTGTGAAAATACTTCGTGTTATTCGTTGACACCAAAAAAAATTCAATATTTCTTAAATTTCTAACGTGTTTTATTAAAAAATTTACGCACTAGAAAAATTTTGAGCATTTACCCGAAAAATCCTATAAGTATCAACTTATTTGATTCATGTAATATCCGAAAAGCTTAACATTGTCGATCAGTGTAATAAAATTGATCTGGTAGGCTGTCAACACACTTCCTTAGACAATATATTTATGTTTTCCTTCTTGAACTTCTGCGGCAGGAATTTAATCTTTTTGCGTATTATTTTATTTCAATTTGATGAAAATCATCACAACAACAAAAAAAACAAAAAAAGACTGAATTTTAGTTCATAGTCAATTAAAATTCATCACGGTTGAATATAATATCATATACAAGTGTAAATAAAAGCTTATATAAATAAATAATAATAATGATCACTCGCTTTTTGTATTTTACTTACCTACGCTTAAATAAAACGCGTAACGCGTCATGACTGCCGTCTGCATTCCTAATAAATATTTCGTTTAAGTTTGGCACTAAAACGTCATTCGTGCCGTTCTTTTCACATGGCGCGAAACGTCTCGTTTTCGGGTAATTAAAAACATGCATATTTTTAACCCTTGTAGAAAATTTATCCAACGCCGCACAAAAAAAACATTGATACTAATAACATGATGTTTTTTTGCTTATTTAAAAATATTTTTTAAAAACTTGAAAAGACCAGGTAGCCAGCAAAATAAAACGGACGTAATTGCACCAAGTATCCGAATAATCCAATGACAAGAATGTGATATTTATGCAACAGATTATGTGAATATGATTAAGTGAGATAATCTGACAGACCCTCGAATGACTGAACAATGAACATATAAGATGATTTCAGAAACAATAGGAGACACATAAATTATTCAGGAGGCCATACTATACCTTCCGTCAAGGGGCTTTCCTGTCGCGGTCAAGCGACATTGACTAAAATAGTTTAAAAAGCGTCAGTTTTTGTCTGCAGAAACCAAATCAAAAAAACAAATGCCAGTGTTTAACATTTGTAATAACGTGGTAATAACCGTCAATAAAATAGTTTTTTTTTTTCTGAATCTGCTTAATATATTTAGTTAAAAACTCGAAATCAAACCACCCCAATGTGCATCTATTAAACGTAATGTAATTCGATACTAATTTAAAAAAAAAAAAACGTACTTATTAGACCCAGTTACATATTCATTTTTGTAATAAATAACTTGAATCGTAATTTTGTACCTGTCAAGTAAAAGCACTCTGGGTGTGCTTAATAAATAAAATAAAATAAAATAAAACGACACTCAATTAAATAAAATCAAATGAAATAAAATAAAATTCAATTAAATATAATAAAATGAAATAAAATTAAATTAAATTTTTAAAAGTTCAAAATAAAAAAATTTAAAATAATAAAATAAAATAAAATAAAATGGTGAGCTAAGAAATATTAAATGAACGATGAATAAAACCAGCAGTCATCATCATCATTCCACTTTTTACATCCAGTGGTGCATAGAACACTGCATTAGTAAACAAAATGCTGCGTGTTACCATAATCTTTTACATCAAGGTAAGGTGTTTGCCCCAGGTGCCAACCCTAGAACAATTAAATATTATATGGTAAACAACTTTCAAAATCAATATTTCACGTCAACTCTGCCAGGAATCGAACGGACCTCAAGAAAGGTTGGCAAAGACGCCGACTGCGGCACTAAGAGGCAGACTTATCTACATTCGATTTCATTTTTCAGGATTTTTGCTTGAGAAAAGCTATCGATTCGAAAACACTCGTTCAAGGTTCCGATTCTATTTCACACCCAGAACTGTATTCTACGTCCGCCTAGACACAAAAAAAAATACAAAGGTATTTTTTAAAATAAATAAAATTTCTAATAATGTTTAGTTTCTACGTTTATTTAGTCTAATTGAATTAATTTGCCAACCATTAATGAAAACCACTAATTTTGAAGCATTTGATATTCTAAGCCTCTTCCAATTTTAATGTCTTCATGTACACTCCGGTAGCTGATCAATCACTCTTTGTTAAGAGTGTGTATATAGAATCCAGTAGCGTCTTAAATTATATTTGATAGAAAATTCGAACTGGGTGTTTAAGCATTGGCAGTATTGTAAATATTACAGTTTGTAAAACACTTGACTGACACTTGACACTTGACTGGCCATAAGCTAGAACTTCCATATTTTTTTTCTCGAAAATGTGGGTGATTCGTTTTAATAAAATTCACTTTAGCGTTTTAAAACAAATCTGTGATAGCTGATAGCAAATTAATTTTCCTAACTGATAATATGAGCTAGTAGATGCAACCAACAATCTATTAGAAATGTACACAGACAAGAGAAAATCAATATGTAAATATCAGTTCGTAAAACTGCGTCAAACTGAGCGAGCGGCCATCAGAATGGCACGCGCGACTGCTGTTCCTGCTAAATAAATTACTATTATATTATGTGAATTGTGTAAGAGTGTGAACTTGTTTTGCTCTATGGCGATATTAGGAAAATACATGATTTTAGGGTCTGGTTGTGATATGCCACCAAATATACTTTCCACGTGTGAAAACGTAAACTGGTATGTATTTTGGTATTTAAATTGACATACGACATAAGGGATACATTACTACACCATCTCGTCAAAGAAATTGTTAAGAAGTTAGGAGATATCTTAAAACGAGCATCAATCCCAAAAATTAAACACACGATAATTTTGAGACTTTTTTTTCACGAAACAGCATATCGAACGTCATTGATTGAATTTTGAATTCGGCGTGAGAGAATAAAAACTAAAACCACTTCATAATCTGTGCCAGAATTCACCGTTACGTTTAAAATAAATCTGTGATAGCTGATAATAAATCAATTCTCAAAACTGACAATATGAGCTAGTAGATGCAACCAACAATCTATTAGAAATGTACTCAGACAAGAGAAAATCAATATGTAATAACACTGTTGTTATTCTGGCGTTGAGTCCTCATCCTTGTCGGCGATTAGCTCACGCTGTCAGGGAAATTGGTGTTCATGATGAAGAACGGCGATGGATGATGATAAGTTTGCGGCGTTGTGCGAGTTAAGGCGAAGTTAAAACTTAAACGGCAAAAAAGCGGACAATACTTTTTATAATTCAAAAAGCAAGCATACGTTAAATAGTCGAAAAACCGAAGAGAGGCGCGCGCGGGCCAAACAGTGTAGCCAAACTTAAAATGTCCCGTCAGGCGTAGCAACCTCACAAAATCAAAATTAGCCAGTATCTACTTACATATGAATCTCTCTGGCTGGAATAGATCCAAACAAACTACCTGCTCAACCAAACGTTTTTCCCCTCTGTTGCAATAAATTTAGAACTTTACATTGACCAATTAATACATGGACGCGTCCTATGGAGTAAAATATTTTTTCAAATAGTGATACGAAAACGTACACATATTTATTGAGTTTGTTTATTTTTACTAGGGTTGGATTCAACAAGCATGCATATACTACCAGAAATTGAAGAATACCCAGTTTTGGTATATTTAAGTTTATATTTTAATGTTTACAATTAAAATTTGTTTTTGGTCGATCCCAATCAGATTCTTTTCTTAAAATCCTTATAAATTTAACCCATTTATTTAAGTTCACTGGGTTTTGGGAAATGCAAAAATAATATTAACTCACATTAATTACATTTGAAAAATAAATTCCAATCAAGCGTGTAAGAAAATGTTTTTACACGCTTTCATGACAAAAACAGGCATTTTGATTTCGATTTTAAACGTAATACTTAGCTGGTGGTCTAAGAACAACCAAATACACGTGAGCACCACTGAGCGAGTAATATTTTTTGACAGACAATTGACACGGACATGGACAACTCACATCAATTATGTAATTAGCAAAAGAGCAACATTATCGGGTTTAAAAAAAAACAAAAACTGTGTTATAAAAATGGAAAAAATAAATTATGTATGAAGCCTATGTCAAATCTAAAATATGTTATATGCAACAACTATGAGGAACTGGAAACCAAAACGAAAAAACAGGCTGCAACGACGGGGAAATAAAATATTGAAGCTAGTATATGACCTCCCTTATCTAACACCAACTAAAGAACTATTTAAAAACCCTTAACAATAAAATGTTAATGAACTTTTTAAACTAGAATCTTTATTATTTATTCATAAGTAAGCCACTGATATCATTGTAGACAAAGAACTGAAACTTGAAAAAAATGTAATAAACATGGACATATACAAAAATATACAGATGTATATAATCTAAGGAACAATATCACATACAAGTCTACTCGGTTCCCTACTATCTTCATATATGTAATTCTTCTGTACGTGTGATGTCACCGTACTCCTCTTAACGGCTTAACCGATTTACTTGCGGTTTTCAGAGAAATATCGATCTTTGCGCTGTGCGTGTTCGTAGATATTAAAATCTTCAATCGAATATATAAAAAAAAAGTTAGGAATATAAATGTTTTATTCATCGATCTACCACGATTGCATTCAAGAAGAATGCATTTGCAAAAAAATTAAAAGATGTTTTTTTGTGTATAAAAAAGCTTGTTTTTAAATGTTTACAAACAGCATTTGTTTTTTGTGGATTTCAATCAGATTCTTTCCTCAAATTCCTTATAATTTTTTCCCGTTTATTTCTTTTTATTGGATTTTTTGTAACACTAAAATAAAATTAAATTCAATACATAAAAAAATCGTATTCCTACATAAGTACACCTCTTTGTTGGTGAGATAACCGGAGATCTACGTTTGCAAAAAGAATGCCATATTTGAAAAAATATTTATTGAATGTTTTGGTATTCAACCATAAACAAGTACATAATAAGTACCTACTTAAATGAAAAATTTTAATATTATCAATTTTTAGTTTTGGAATTTAATCACAAACAAGTACTTAGGTACCCACTTATTAATGAAAAGTATTTTTCCAAGCTAATAGCAAGCAAGCCAACTTTCGGGCAGGACAACGTCTGACGGGTCCGCTAGTTTCTTATATATAAATAAATGACATTGATGTTTGCTTTCATTATTCAAAATTTCTTCTTTATGCCGATGATATGAAAATAAACGCTAAAATTGAATCTCGAGAAGATTGCCTCATGATTCAAGACAATCTTAATCGTCTAACTGACTATTGTATTGAAAATAAACTGTTTTTGAATATTAATAAATGTGTCTGTGTTACATTCACAAGGAAAAGAAAAATACTTAATTTTAATTACCAACTAAACAATTATAGTAATTAGTACATTAGGCTTACTTCAATACCACTAAATAAAAATAATTTTGACTTAGAATTAAATACTATAAAGAGTATTGCTTTCAATAATGGCTATGAACTAAATTTAATTGACAATATTTTGAATAAAAAACTTAAATTAAACTATAGGTAAAAATACTTATACAGTTCCCAAAATATTTCTAACAAAAATGAGAACTGGCGTAGAATTTTGTACATTTATTCATTTTATAATAATATAGCACAAGTTTTACCTAACAATATTAGGCCAGCTTTTTATACTAATAATAACATAGGTTAAATATTAACAAATTGTCGAGATAACGATGATTAATTGAATCATTCGGGAATTTATAAATTAAATAGTTTAAATTACCCAAATTTCTATTTTGGAAAAACTTCACGTAAATTTAAAGTTAGAATCAAAGAACATATAAGATGTCTGAGTAATAATAATTTTTTAGAATCGCAAATCATCTTATATCCGAAAACCATGAATTTAATCAAGAAACGGGTGTAGAAATTTTGCATGTCAATAAAAATGGTTTTCGTTTAGATAATTTAGAACAATTAGAAATTAGTAAAGCCATTAATCAAAAACTTCAAATAAGAAATAATCAATTAAATTTAACTTCGAGTCCTCTTTTAAAACTATTCCCGTTATGATTTATTTTATCTTCTTTCTTTTAATTTTCCGTCTCTTTCATAAAATATTTTATTATATAAATAGCAACGCGTGTAATTATTAGTTAGTTAAATTCCTGACGATGGGGTAGTAACCTCGAAACCGGTCGAAGTGTTTTTAAAAAAAATAAATTAAAGTGGTTTATACAAATTTATACACAAATAAGTGTAAAACGTCATACCACAAAGTGAAAAATGTTTTTGATAACAATAGCATATCAATAAAACTACCTCTAAAGCATTGAGCATGTTAGGTTTCATAATTTGAATGAGTAAACACTTTGATAATCCAAAGGCCGTAATTTCATTATATTGTACTTTTGTCAGAAGCCATTTGGAATACGCATCTCAGCTATGGAACCCTCAGTATGCCATATTTATAATAAAAAATATTCAAAACCTATATATAGTGTACCTAAAATACAAAACTGGTATTTATTATGTATCAACTCTCGCTGCCTCCACCGACCATAGAATCTCTTCTCTACAGTACCGCAAAGTGTGAGCGGACCAACTACTGCTTCAGAAAATTATGACAAGAATAATGGACTGTACAGAACTACTTAGTTTAATAACAATACATGTGCCAGCCAGGATTTATAGACGGTACTACCTGTTTCATGTACTAATAAGTAAAACATCGTATGTTAAAAATGCTTTTTTTTCGTAAGACTTTTTCAGGGTACGATACAAAATTTTATAATATAAATTACACAAACATCACTCTGTCAGATTTAAAATTTACACAAAAAATGCATTATTTAACTTAGTAGACATTGTAATAATAAATATGTACATCTCCCTTCCCCTCCTTATCCTCTCTTCAAGCATTTTTGTCCTAATCACACAAAATTTACAACTTACTGTTCTTAAAAAAAAATCTTTGATTATTGAAAAATATTTACGATTACATGAAAATAACATTTTTATACGTATAAACTTATATGTATTTATTTAATATGTAATATATTTTCTTTACTAACTTTGTATACTTTGTGGAAATCTGTTATTAGTTCTGGGTTTATACAATATATCTGTTTGTTTGTAGAACTGTTGAATTCCCAAATAAAATAAATTAAAATAAAATACAACTTTTCAAAACGAGACAAGGACAATCGAGACTTATAAATCAGGGACTGAAATTAAACAATAAACTACCAGACAAAACTAAACAAAATACTCAAACAAACTTTTTAAAGGATAAAAAAAAATATGACCATCAACAATATGTATGAATGTAAAATGAAATGTTTATTTTGTTAAATGAATGTAATAATCCGTAAGGGTAACCAAATAAATTTTCAAGTACAAAAAATTGAAAATTATAACACAGTCACATATTGCGGCATTTTATAGAAACCTGCCTACTGTGTTGTTACCTGTATTGCGTTTGCCTCGTTAGCTGCAAATGAAGAAACGATGATAGTATTTTAATGAAAAGTAAATATTTAAATAAGTTCATTTAATTTTTCATTATCCGCACGTCCATGCATCTTGTGCGAGAGCATTGTGAGTTTCTGACAAAAAGGTCAATATCGGGAGTCAATTGGATCAAGCTTAACATGCTTCTAGAAGGTAATTATTAATTCGTTGATAAGGAAACTTGAGCTCTAGCTCTGAATTAGTGATCAGCTTTAATTAGTAACCGAGCGAAAACTTTGTTAATTTAAGTTACTTTGTATTTGAAAATAAAGTGTTTGGAAATTAGGCACAATCGAAAAGAATTTTGAGTAAATAATATTATTTTTTTATTAAGGTAATGTTTTTTCAGTTTTCAGTTTTAGTGCCGTATTTACGCCTGCCTGCATGTTTTTGTTCCTCCTATACAATTTACAGGTTATTCAAAATCTTTTATAATAGAAGCAGAAGAATTTGTGTATCTAGGAAGCATGTTTTCAAGGGATGGAAGAGTAGAAAAAGACGTTGAAAAGAGAGTAAATGGAGGCAACAAAATAAACGGCGCACTAAGTACAGTAACTGCTAATAATAATATTTCAATCGAAGCTAAACTGCACAATGAAGTTTTAGTACCAACACTTATGTGTGGAAGTGAAAAATGCCAGAGGAAGGATGAAAGTCAAGTGAACGCGGTTGAAATGCGATCTTTTAAACGAATGTGTGGGAAATCAATGCACGACGGGGTTGCGAATAATGAAATCAGGCGAGAGTGTATTTCTGAGTTAAGATTGATAAGATTAAAAAAGGGTTTCTGAGGTGGTATGATTATTTAGAACGAATGAACAATGAAAGCATAGTAAAACAAGTATATATGGCGAAAATAAACGCTAACGTGAGACGAGGACGACCAAGGAAGACGTGGCATGATCAGATTAACCAAAATCTTAATTCTAGTCATGTCAAAAGCAAACAGAACCGAAGGACATGTATGACAAGTTGTATGAATGTGGAAGAAGCTAGGAATATATGCTAGGATAGACATGTATGGCGGTCCATTCTCTCTACTTACCCTTTACGCAGAAATGGCGTGATAGTAGTAGTAGTAGTAGTCTCATAAATTAAAATTGTTGAAAAAAAGTAGTTAATAACCTTAAAATTAAACTTTTATTATTATATAAATAAAACACGAGTGATACTTTAATCCACAAATTTGGAATATCCAGTGACCGGTTTCATCGCTTTCGCGACATCTTCGAGACTGGTATCTTTATGAAAAAGTTAAATGTATTTATACAGAACAGAGGTAAGGATACATAATTCAAAGTTATATGTAAGTAAATTAAATAAAGTTATTTTTATCTTAAGGATCATTATCAACAAATTTTCTATGGGTTAACTAATGAATTGATATAATGCTATTTTAATGAGTTTAAGTATTTTATGTTATTTTTGGTGTCTCATCCTTCGTGAGTGTGGTTTTGTAAATAACTTTTTTTAATTTACTTACATATAACTTCATTTAATTTACTTACATATAACTTTGAACTATGTATCCTTACCTCTGTTCTGTATAAATACATTAAACTTTTCAATAAAGATACCAGTCTCGAAGATGTCGCGAAAGCGATGAAACCGGTCACTGCATATTCCAAATTTGTGGATTAAAGTATCACTCGTGTTTTATTTATATAATAAATTACAATGAACTTCCATCAAGAATTTTCACTTACAAACTTAAATGTTTTAAAATTAAACATTTAAAAACGTTTTCCAGGATGACATGGGAAAATAAAATAACTATGTAGTTCTTATTTTAATTTTAATTTATTTGATACATACTTCCAAAACGTACTATTTGTGGATATTCGTCGATACAACCCACGTGCATACATTTATGTATTTATCAACGGTGGAATGGAAAAGTTACTAAGCGACATAATATAGCAATGTTACAGAAGAGCCAATTATTTTTGTATTTTAAAAATTAATAAATGAATCTCAAATATCTACGCCTATAATATTAGCGCGATTCCAACATATTTCATTTAAATTCGATAATCGTAAAATCTATCATTTTGACGGGTTCCAATACGCATGTATCAACATGTGGATAGACAAAGAAAAATCAACAAACATTTCTCAAAACATACGAAAGGAAATGCCTGTTTAACTGCCCATGTGAACAAAAAAATATCAAAATATATATATATATATAATCAGCAGTTAATAACTCTGATTCAATATTGGAAGAATTCAAACTGCGACTTATAAATGTAAATTTATTTTAGTTAAGACCTGGTCTAGTGGAGGTTTAATCTGTAATCTGTAATCTTCGTTCATTTAAGTTTAATGATTAAATTTACTTTAAAATCTTCTAGCGCTTTTTGAAAGCGTTTTAAATATTAAGTGCGAAGTTTTTCGGTTAAACTTTTGAGAAAACTTTGCGCTACAAAATTAAAAATCTTTCCTCGTACTTTACGCACGAGAACACTGAATAAAATATTCTTATTTATGACATTATGAGTGAAGAATACCATTCATTTTATTTATTTATTTTTACACAATATAAAGTAAACCAGACTATTGTTAGATCGGCGATTATGCATGGCTCCGAATGCTGGACTATGCACAACTCCTGCTTCAGGCAACTTAATCAGCTGAGCATTCGCAATGCTCAGGTAGTCCGCGGGCGTATCATTAAAAGTTAAAATAAAATTTAATTCAATTCAATTTATCGGGTTTAATTCAATTCAATTTATCGGGTAGGTAGGTACTGTGCGTTTTTTAGCCAGTTATTTGTCTCGCACAGTTGTCATGTTTTCGCACCTGTTGAAGAAATCAGAATAGGCAACACAACGCGCCGGTTTTCCTTCTTTCTTTCGTCAAAGCTTTGATTTGAATCGCGATAGTAAAAAAATACAAAAATGTGATCCGAAACTTGTGCAAAGTGTACTTAAAGGGGTAAGTTTATATTAATTTATTTAACAATCGATCATTTGCATTTGATTAGAATTTTATAGTGGGAGATAATAATCTTTTCAGCGCTCTGTCGGTAGTCTTACTTTTCTCTCACTAACACTCTTTGAGTTACAATGGTTTTATATCAGCCAAGACTCTTTTACCTCCCGGCTTCCAGTACCAGTCTGCCTCTGGTTATGGAAATTGAAAGAGCGATCAGACAGCTGAACAATATCCATTGAAGATTGACATCTTTCACATCAGTGAAACTATGTTTACGAGGCAAATACTCTTGCTATTGGAAAGTATTATACCTTAATAATATCGAACCATCGCTCAAGGGTTCCTGGTTTGATATGTTGTCAATAATAATTCCTTATTTTATTTTATTTATTTATTTATATATATGCCCAATGGGCATTTTTTGGACACATTTATACATACAAAATAGAACTTAATATTCTGTTCATATTGTATTTTATAAATTTATGTACCTAGCTGCTTTAAGCCTTTAACTGCATTTCTTTAGCTTATTTAAAACTAAAAAATAAGAAAATATTATAATGTATATTTTTTTTAAACCAACTTAACTTCTAAACACAGTTCTATATTTTATTACTTCATATTGTATTTTTTTAAATTTATGTTGTTAATGCACTCATCTTTTTATTTTTATTTTTAAACCAAATATACTTCTTAACACTGTTCCTATCTTTTATTTCTTTATATTGTATTTTTTATTTATTTATGCTGTTTAAATACTGATCTTCTTTTTTTTATACCAACTTTACTTCTAAACACTGTTCTATCTTTTGTTGCTTTATATTGTATTTTTTTTAATTTAATGTTGTTTATGTACTCATATTATATATAATTTTCATGTATGTAAAAGCCTTAGGCGTGAAAAATTATTAAAATAAAAATAAAATAATATAAGTTTAAAATCAGCCACTCTATTGGGTGGCTAGGCTGTTCATTTAATGCCGGCATTGAATTGAATGACGAAAAGGCTGAACGTCGCTTAGCCTCTCTGAAGTTAATACAACAATTATTCATATTTAATTTTGTTTTTTGAAGTTAGTTAAGGATAGGTTGGGTTTAGTTTAGTCATAAAAAATATTTTTTTTAAATATTCATTCATTATTCATAGCATATGGTGTCCACAAAGATCCTTCAAGCGTGTCTGTCGCCTGACAGCTCCTGTGCATCCTCCCAAGTCAGTCTCGCATCTCGTAGTTCGGACACGAGCTGCTGACGAACGGCCAGCAGTGGTCGTCTAGGACGTCCAGAACCTGATGCCTTGTAAAGTAGGCAAGCGTGGTTAAGGCTCTCAGGAGGCATCCGCAGCACATGGCCAAGCCAACCGTATCGCATCCGCTTGATGACAGTTGCCACCGGAGTTTGCTGTGTCCGTTCTTTTATCGCTTTATTCCTCACAAAGTCAAACCGCCGCACACCCAAGATTCTTCTGAGACACCTATTTTCAAAACTAAGAATGTTGCGGTTTTTGGGCCCTAGTGAGATGCCACAATTCGCATCCGTAGAGGAGAATAGGGGTTAAACAGGCGTTATATAGGCGGAATTTGTTTTTCACTGAGTAAATATTCGATCTCCAGACTGCTGTCATACTATTGAATGTGGCGCTTGCTTTTCCTAGCCGCACTCCCAGTTCTATTTGAAAGCTGGCATTTTCCGTAACATATTTATTTATTTATTTATTTATTCACACTCTTTATCAAAAAACAATTCCATGTTCACTTTGCCCAGCTGACAAGGGTACATACCCCGTTCCAAGCTAGGCAATTACATTTTAATATATTATAATAGTTAACAAATTAATATAGAGCACAGACAAACAAAATATAAACTTATTCGGATACACATTTTGATTCATAAACATATAGACATACACATATATACACACATATATATAAATATACACATATATACACATGTACATACACACACACGTACATACACCCATGCGCATACACATACATACATTCATAAAAACATAAACAATTTATTTATGCGAAACTTCATGGTTGTCATCTATAAATTTTTTTTTTTTAAATTATTCCTTATTTTTTATATTTTATTTTTGACATCCAGTAAGGTTCTCCAATCCATGGCATGCATCAACTTTTCTGACTCCCTACGCCCAATGTCATGAAAGAGCGAGGTCAACACCTTCCGTAACTTGACAACACTCCCGTCTTTCCACGATTCTGGCAAAAGGTTATGGACCTTTTTGCCTACGTTATAGTGTTGTCTCGATGCCAGAACAGTGTTAACCCCTTCACTTAGTATCAGATCCCTATTAGAGGATCTTGTATTATGGTTGTGGTTGACGCTTGGGTAAATGTCTCTCTTTATGTGTGTACAAATACTCCTGGTCTTAGAAACTCTCGACACTTTCGATGACTTGGTTTGACAGCCAGGGGATTTTGGGCATCGAGGCATGAAGTGCTACACAGTATATGGGTTTTTGCAAGATTCATTTTAAACCCATGCATTCGGAGTACCTATTTAGGCTATCTACAGTGGCCTGAAGACCCCTGACTGAATCTTCAATTATAACCGCATCATCGGCATACTCTAGGTTGCAGAGTTTTAGGGAAGAGGACATGGATATTCCTCGATTTATTGAAATTGACTTCCTTAAAATAAAGCCCAAGGGGATTATAAAAAAGAATGTTGCAAGGACGCAACCTTGATTAACTCCGGTGGTGACCTCAAACCAATCTGTGACAATATCGTTGATTCTAAATCGGCATCAGCTATTTGAGTGAAGGGCTTTGATAAGTTAGACTAGTTTTATGGGCACCCCATATGCTACTAGTATTTTCCAGAGTGTAGGTCTGTGCGGACTATCAAACGCTTTTTTGTAATCTATGAAGCACATAGCCAAGGAACTAATAAGTTCCTTGTTCTCCTGTAGAATATAGCTATGTTGTGGATATGATCCACGCATGACCTACCAGGTAGAAAACTTGCCTGGTTCTCCCTCAATAGTCGCATAATGGGTCTTCGAACTCTTTGCAGTATTATATATGCAAATATTTTACCCGGTACACTAAGAAGCTTGCTGCCACGATAGTTATTTCAGTTGAATGGATAACTTTTTTTTCTCAAAATTCATTTACTTGACTTTAATCAAACTATTCTAACCTAACCTGGTGGCTTTTGGTTCAGCCGTTTCCGAAGAGCTAGTTTTCAACCAGCAGCCAACATGTTAAACGTTGAGCTTTTTTAATTCGTTTAACGGACCACCTAGCAATTCAATTGAATGCCGGCACAAGGAACAGCCTATTTGATTTAACGATTTGGCGCCGACATATCTAAATAGTAAACAAGTACATGTATTACATATGTGCTTTAGCTCCCATAGATCTGTTGCTACTAATTATATTGATGCTAATAAGCTCTATATAATTAATTATTAACTATCAATAGATAGTCGTTGTGTGATTAAGTTTCAAATATCAAATTACCTAGCTGCATAATCAATACGTATATAGTATTTACTCATACTGCGTTTATAGAACAAGAAACTTACGTTTTTTTTATAAAAAAAAAATATTTTAATTAGTTCAGTTCAGTGACAAAAATCCTAGTTTAGTATTATCATAGTGTAATTATATTCTGTTTGCAAAACAGTGAAGAAGGTAAAAAAAATATACAAAAAAGCGAAATTATAGTATAAGCAAACATTAAACATTATATATTTTTTATTTAACATTGGCAAGCTAATTTCCAAATGGCAATTTTATCAAACCGACCAATAAAATAAAAGGTATTATTCTTATAATAAAAGTTTTAAAACGTATGCCAGAAATATACCTAACAATGTGACATGTGTATGTATATAAATGAATTAATACCGCCTTTTGGTCAAGACTTTTATTACACTTTTTTTTTTCTTTTTTTAAAGGAAATATTAGCGTTTT
Organism: Micrasema longulum; assembly: GCF_059751315.1. NCBI lineage: Eukaryota > Metazoa > Arthropoda > Insecta > Trichoptera > Brachycentridae > Micrasema > Micrasema longulum. Next base: position 384,398 of record NW_028277841.1, read on the forward strand.
TATAATTTACACAAATATTTCAATTTCGGTGGCCATTTTCAACGAGTTGTAAATAACTCACTATTAGAAAATAAAAATCAATTTGGGGTAGAGTGGGGTCGAAGCCTCGGGCCTTTGGCCCGTGAGTCCGCAGCACTAGCCACGGGACCACAACCCGATTCACGATTAATATTATTTCACCATTTTTACTTTTAAATATTGAAATAAAACTCTCTGAATGAGATAAACGCTCACGTTAAATTTCTGAAATGCTAAATGAAACTTGTGTAACATGCGTAGTAAATCGTCTCTGATTCTGTCACTATGGTTGCATCGTCTGCGTAGCATGTTATGTTAATGACCTTATCTCCCTTAGTCCTAGATTTACACCTTCCTCCATTCTTGAAAGCGTATTTATTTATTAATTTAGTTTTTAGATTTTTTTTGTTCATATATCATTATGTTATATTTAGTTTTAAAGACGTTAAACATGCTTTATTTCTTTGTTATTCTGAATACGTGATTTAAAAAAATGATATTTTTTATATCCCAAATTGAGCTGTAGTAACTCCAGAGAATGTAATTCATATGTATTTTACTTTGTATTATATAATTTGTAAAAAAAAATATTGAAAAAAAAGTATAGGATACATTACATTACTATGTGAAACATAGTCAAGAAAAAGGTAAAATATAAAACCAACGTGGTGGTATAAGACTAACATACACTTTGGTGTTAGTTTATATTAGCATGTATCCAATCAGCACGTTGGTTTTATATTTTTTGTGCAACTACTTTGACAAGGCGTATAATGAGATTATCATGTTTGTGTAATTAGTCTCCTGACTCAGAGACGCGTATGTCTTGAAAACCGTAGACAGAAAAGTCGGTAAGTTGTTTTATACACATATTTACTCACAATTGAAACATTTGACCACAGAGTTAATAATTTTAATGTTAATACTATAAAGAAGAGTTTATTTATTTAGATTGAAAAATATCTTGACCAAAAAAATGGTATATTACGCTTTAATTCAATCTTTAATAACATTTGGTATAATAGGGTGGAGAGGAGTCTTGGACGCGCATAGTCGCTCAATAGAAGTTGCACAGAAAAATATAATTAAAATAATTTACAAAAAACATAGACTTTTTTTTAGTAATAAATTATACGTAAAGAGTGGACTCCTTAGTTTTAGAAAATTATATTTATTTCAGTGCCTGAAATATGTTTACTTGAATAGGGAATTGTTCAGTAATAATTTAAATCGGATTATTAATAAATCCGATAGGGTACTGTCAGTTCCAGGATGCAGAACTAAGTTCGCACAGAGGCACTCCTTACATGTTGGTCCAAGATCCTTCAATCTTCTTTCTAAGGAACTACAAAACATCAAATCACTGGCACAGTTTAATGTAGGTTTGAGGTCTTGGATTAGCATGGAAGGAACAGATGGACACATTCTTTAAAAAAATAAAATGAAATAAAAAGTAAATGCATAATGCAAATAAATCACGTTTTCGAAATATCAGCATATGTTAATTTGGTTTTTCTTTTGTGTTTCTTTTCTTTTCATTGTCGAGTCAAACCATATATATGTGCTATAAACATTTTAATCATTAAAAAAAAAAATGGCCCACAGTCAGATATTGAAGTCTTTGTGGGCATTTTTTCTAATTCATATTATAGCTTCATTTTAAGATGTATTTTTCTAAAGTGTATTTTTGTAATTATATTTCTATGTATATAATAATATATGTATGGAAAAATAAACGAATAAAAAAAATATAAAACAACTATTATAAGAACGCAAATATTTTTTTAATTAATAAATAAATTAGTACAAATGAAATAATTTTCAACTTAATTTTTTTAAGTCGCTCTTGATTGCGAGACAAAAAAGTTAATTCGGGTTCGCGATTTCTTCAAATTAATTTTAATTAACTTAAAAGGTCAAAATAATTTATCATAGATTTTTTCTCAAATACTTAAGCTTTTTTAATGCTTCTCGAAGGACTTCGAAATCAAATCTGCTCTTTCAGTTAATACCTTAATGACGGAGAAGAGAAAGAATATTTAACCAAACTGGGGAATTTCACTAACTGTTAATTAGCTGATACAACTTCGGGGAATTATGAATTAATTCGTTTTTACGTTTCCTGTAATAAATTTGTCGATTGTGTATTTTATTTGAATGATGTATTTGAGTATGATAAGATTTTATATAAAATACACCATTTCAGACGGATCGTACAAAACCACACTACACATACACAGCGCTAGTCCGGAGTCATCTTCAATTTGGCTCGATAGTGTGTGTCCTAAATACAATGTTAGGGTTATTTAGATATATGGACATAGAATGATTGATGTTTTGAACACATAAGATCTCCGATGCAAATACTTTAATTTGCAATATCTTAAATCACGAAGAATATTAGATGTTGTTTACGTATACAAAATTTTGAGTTTGTCCATATTTTTGAATACAAGGACTGGATTCAACTCCCTGCTGTTAATATTAACATATTACAACACAGATGAAGAACATTTTAGAGAAGGTAATATAGAAGTCTAGACATCTACAGGGCTTATGACCTGTCAATGGCTGGTTTAAGTGGCCACTGTGTAACATTTACCATTCTGCCCATATTTGAACATCTATATTCCTTCAATTTTTTCGTTTGTTGATTTTTGTGAAGTTAAAGGGCTGAAACCTATATTTATGCTGGTGAGATTCAATTATTATAGAATTATTTCACCTACGTACTAGGCAATGCCTGAAAATTTTATTTTTTCAATTTCTATACTTCTTCATGGACCAGGTGGATTTATCAACAATATTTTGAGTTTGTCTAAATGTTCAAGTTTCTGTTCTCTGTTTTCAGTTCAAATTTAAAGATTTTATCTCTTTAACTTCCCAAAAACCAACAAATAAAAGAAGTAAAGGAATATAGATGTTCAAATTTGGGCAGAATGGTGAATGTACACAGTGTGTAAAGTGGCCACTTAAAATATCACTTATCTTTTCCAGAATATTTTATTTTTTCTTTCTTATGTTATACAAAACTATTATAACTGTCCATTATTTATTATAGGAGCAAAAATTCATTCATATTTTCGTATACCCACGAACAGGCCATGCCTTTGTGGGATTTTTTGTTTACTATTTTTTTATTAATATGTATTTCATTGATATGTAATTGTGCTTTATTTTTTTAATACTCTGTTTTATTATTATGTTCATTGTAAAAAAAAAAAAAAACCACTAGCCATTGACAGGTCATAAGCCCTGTTGATGCCTAGACTTCTATATTACCTTCTCTTATATGTTATTTATCTCTTGTATTATGTTTATTATTTACAATTGAAAACAGCCAATTTGGCTCTAGTAGATTTTTGCAAAATACGAATGTTATTTTTAATTTATTTTATTTGTATTTATTTATGAGAATAGATCTTTTTCGTCTTGGGTTATATCAGGTGTCCTAGACGTTAGCAAACACTTCTAAAAAGGCTTCTCTGTTTTGCGCTGCTCGGTACAACTTTCCAGAAATCTCATTCCAGTCCAGACTCTTATGTTGCGTAACCAAAACGTCAGCCAGGTCCACGCTGTCCCTCAACTTGCCAAATAGTATAAGTTGGAGGATATTATACTTACCTCTATGCAGGATGTTACCAGATAGGAAATCTTACGGAACTTAATACATTTTTGTGTTGTATTAAGCTCTCCTCGGGACCTCTACATTGCTAACCTACTGTCTATGGTATACGAAGCATTCTTCTGTGAAGCAACATCCCGAACGCCTCCAACCAGTTCATTGAGTGTGCTTTCTATGCCCAGGATTCTGAGCCATACAACAGAACTGACCAAACATAACACTACACCATTCTCTGACTAAGTTTAAAATTCAATTAATCATTGCGGAATATTGTTTTCATTTTGTTGAATATGCTGCCGGCCATTTTGATCCTGCATTTCACAGCCACATCTGGGTCTCTCGGTCAATTTTGTCACGCAGCGCCGCTGAAGTGCAGGGACGATCTGGTGCTGTTTCACCTTTAAGGTTCGAACTGTCGACGTTTATAAAGTAGAGCTGAAATCTTTATTTATGTACGTATTCTCTGATGTGGATGATTTATCTGGTTGAAGAGTTAAGAAAATGTGGGTGTTTAACCAAAAGAAAAATGGTAAATGTTACTGAGCATGTAAAGTGTAAATAATCGGGTTGTGGTCCCGGAGATAATGTTGCGGACTCACGGATCAGAGATCCGAGGTTCGAACCACACTCTATCCCAATTTGAATCCCATTTCTACAAAAGTGAGTTTCTCGTTGAAAATGGCCCTAAAATTGAAATATTTGGGTACGCAAATGTTTATTTAATTTTTTTTAAATAAAAAATTGGCTACTGAAACCCGCCAACGACAGATCATAAGCCCTGTAATTGCTTAATTTCCATTCCCCTTCAAAAAATTGGTTTCCAAGTCATTGCTAAAATAAATTTTTATTCTTTGATATACTTTTTTGCAGTTTACAGTGGAGTTCTAGTGCAGACCCTAATGTATAAGAGCGAAGTATACAATTGGAAAAATAGTGATAGAAGTAGAATAAATGCTGTCGAAATCCGATCTCTCAGGTGAATGTGTGGTAAAACGATGTATGATAGGTGTACAAATGTTGAATACCGCGAACTATGTAATGCTGAGACAGGCATTATCGACAGAATCAAGAAAGCGGTGCGGCGTTGGTTTGAATATGTAGAGCGAAAAGACAGCGAAAGAACGGCTCAATGGATCTACGATGGAAATGTTGAGGAATGCAGAAAACGAGAAAGATCGAGAAAAACATGGCACGATCAAGTCGTAAATACTTGAAGATGGATATGTCAAGAGTGGGAATAATCGGCGTGCGTGCATGAGAATATGAATTAATGTAATGTAGAGGAAGCGAGGTCCGTATGCAAGGACAGAGCGATGTGGCATTCTATCCTCTCTGCCTACCCTTACATAGAAACTGCGTGAAGGTTTGATAGTTTTTAAAAAAATTATATTTAAGTTGTATTCCTTCTCATCTTATTTTTCTCTTTACCGTTATTTGTCACGTTTTTTTTAATACCTGTTTGGCAAATATATCAAAATAATTATTCAATTCAAGATGGTGCGGCGTGGGCAGCGTTTTTTCTTAGTAGGAAATAAAATTCACTTAAAATTTTATTTCCTAGGTACTTTTAAAAGTTTATTATATTATTCTGAACTGTCTCGCTCTATAAAAAGGTCACCAATTAAAAAGTTAATGACAATTTAAGGAATCTATCCGCCATTCGATTTAAGCTGTGTAATAAAGGTTTTCTTTTCGTCCACCTCCGCTTTTATTCATTCATGTACTTTAAAATATCATGAATATTAAACGTCTCGCTGATTTTCAAGATTCTATCGGATTCTCGACTTTTGCATAATATGGCTTTGACTGAAGGTCGAACGGCACTACAGCGTAAGTGCACCGTGGGCAAAAGGTCCATATAAGCGATTATGCGCAGGTTACTACTGTGCCGTACTCGATGATAAAATATTATTTATATTTAAATTTGATTAAATGTTTTAAACAAAGGGTCATTTACCAAATTTTCTATGTTAACCGGTTTCGAGATATAAGCGTCTCTTTGTTGGACACCAATTAAATTAGCCTTATTTCATTTTATTTTTTATTTATCATAATGCCTTTTTTTACATTTTACAATAGATATACATTAGTTACGATTACAAAAAAAACTATTACATTAACCCAAAAAAATCCCACGAAAGCGAAGCCTGTGTGCGGGTATACCTTTTTTTATAAATTGAAAAAAAAGGCTACTGGAAGAATACAATAGATATCAATAAGTAAAAAAATGAGTGCTGATTTTAAAACACAATTTTTTTGTCAGTAAAAATGAGAAAAATTTAGTAAACGTATAGTTTATTTATTAAAATAAGAAGGTATCCGTATTTTTTCAAATCATGTTCACCACATTTAAACCGCCCAACTTCGCATATATATCGTTTTGTTAAAGTTTTATTTCACCAATAGATAAAACTTACATAGAAGAACCCATTCAATAAGAAAACGCATTTGGTTTTTTTGTAGAAATTTTACTTTGTGAAAACGATCTTCAATTTGTAGCGTAAAGGGCCTTAACTTTTGAAAAAAATACGAATTTCAATTTTTCGCTCGAAACACATACACTTTTATTCATTTTTTTATTTTAAAAATTCGTGTACAAAGTGGTACTTTGTACTTTGTAAGTACTTAGCGGACTGAATGCATTAAACAATCCAGCAATTCCAGCCAACCAAAAAACAGACTGGTCAAAAGAAAAGTTGGTCAAAAGTTTGTATTAAAAAACAAAAATATATACATTAAAAAGACCTAATCAATAAAAAATAATAACTGTTTTTAAATCAGGGGATAAGGCTTGCACATAATAACCTTAAAAAAGTAGACTTTTTTATTCACCTTTAAATATGAGGAATGTGGAATCAGATAATAAGTATGGAAGAAAAGAGAAAGAGGAACCAAGGAAAGAAAAGGAATAAAAATATATTGAAAGTTTATAATTGAAGCACTAACTTTGTGGTTATTCCTTATAATAAAATAAACAAAACAATATTATGTATCTTTTTTAGGTGATACCGTGTATGTTGGATTTGATCCGACGTTTCGGCTACCATTGCAGGAGCCATCTTCAGGGAAAACTGTAGATGGCTCCTGCAATGGTAGCCGAAACGTCGGATCAAATCCAACATACACGGTATCACCCAAAAAAGATACATAATATTGATAACAGTGACCGTGAAAACCTTCGCACCTATTAAACAAAACAACTTTGTTTTTAACCACTAATTTTTTTTTTCCGCAGATTTTTAAGCGATTCATAATAAGAAAACAATAATTAATAACCAAATTAACGATATTTCTTTTAGTCCTCTTCTGTCTATCTTTGAAAATAGTGATATCAAATTACCACCCGTGTAAGGAAAAAACGACTTGATTTATTGGGTCCACGTGTAGTATTTAGTGAACATGATAAAAATAAAAAAGGAATCAATTCATTAGTTACGTAAACCTTAACAAAGAAGCTTGTTTGCTTTGAAACCGGTCGGTGGAAAATAAAAATTAGTGGTAAAAAACAAAGTTGTTTTATTTATTTTATTATAAAAATTTATATTTTTAAAAAAACCATGAAAATATGGTAGTTCACGATTCTGTCGATATTAAGTCATGTTTCAGGCGTTCTTTAAAGGTGGCTAGAGAAGGTGCATATTTTATAATAAGAGATAGCTCATTCCAAAGTCTAGCAGCTTGAACGGAAAAGAAATGGCTGAAAAATGATGTGCAGTGTCGAGGAATGGAAAGTGTTCTCTTCTGAGAAGAGCCAAGCAAAAGACCATGATCAGAAAAGTAAATAAAATTCTCAGCAAGATATTTTGGAGCGCAAGGGTTAGGAAAAATATTATAAAGAAGTGAGTAAGACTGAAAGTTTATGCGCTGGTAAAAACGAAGCCACTTTAGAACATTTAAGAACTTCACTTTAGTTCTCGGGTCTCCCTCGAAATTTAGAGTATTCGCAAAAAGCAATTAAAAAAAACTTTTTTACCGTTTACATTTTGCAGCTCGACGCCAATTTGATTTTTGTCGAAATGAATGAACATTTTTAAATGCGGAATCCTTTTACGAAAAAAAATAATCTGGTGACCCCACAGGACAATGTATTTAATTACATATTGAGGCCAAATTATTATAAACTGGTAAATTAATTGTAAGGTAAAAGCGGGCGCTGCGAGATCCATAAATCTTGTATGTCTAACTCCTGACGGTATGCTTACAATGGAATTTAATTAAATATATTATTAATGAAATAACTTTTTTTTCACTCTTCTGTTTTATTTATTTAGAATACAAACAAATGTACAGGTTAAATTATTTTTAATAGAAAGTTGAAAAAATATATATTTAAAAAAAATTATGTTGAAAATAATGCTAAAACTGCTACCCACCTGCCCTTCTCATACTCTATTTGAAACAACAAATGTACTAACTGTCGGGCGACTTTATGTTAGGGAGGTTCTAAAAAATGTCTGGTCTCGACTAAAAATAGAACACAACAAAATATTAAAACAAGATATGCAATGAGCGTACATTTTGGGGTACCTCAAAGTAGAACTGCCCTTTTTCAGAGGCATTTTACAGTATTGGGCCCCAGGGATTTTTCTTATGTTGGACCCTGGCATAAAGGCGTCTGTCAGTTAAGCTAGGGTTTCCTAAGACAGCGGTGCCCGTATTTTAACGGCCGTAGTAAACGGTGATGCGGTAGACAGCCGTCGTAACGTCGACTAAAGAGTGGTTTCCTAGGGAAACGGTGTTAAATGGTGTTGATAACACCGTTTTCCTAGAAAACCACAGTCTAGTCACCGTTACGACGGTTATCCACCGCATCACCGTTCACTACGGCCGTTAAAATACGGGCACCGCTGTCCTAGGAAACCCTAGCTTTACATTGTTTATAAGAAAATGGTGAACAGGTGGATAAAGAGTAGATCTTTTTATATCCGGTAAATGATTTCTACGGCCGTTTCTTTGTTTTATTTTTTAAATATCTATTTATTCTTTTCATATATATATTATTTCTATGTTTTGTTATTAATTTTATTAATATTAGTACCTAGTAATAACATTTATTTGTTCGTTTTTTTATGCTAAATGGTAGATTTTCTAATTTATATTTATGCTTTAATTTTTAATGTTATCGGTATGTTTTCTAATTTACATTCGTGTTTCTTATTATAAATTATACATTTTCTCATGTATATTTATGCTTTAATTCTGATTATTATCTGTTTATTTTATAATTTACACTTATTTCTCATTTTTTGGTATCATATTTATTTTAGCAATTTTAAGCATCATTCAATAACTAAAGAAAGACATGTTAAAAAGAATGTACTTCTTAAACACGGGAATTTCCTAGTTAGTCAGGACCTGAAACAGTGAACCTTTGTACATTTTAAAACTGTGAAATAAATAAAAATAATAGGGCCTAGCATCCAAATTTAATTAAATAAAACGACGAATGTTTAAACTTTTTTTTAAATAAAATGATAATTAATTGAAACAATGATATTTAGATAAATTAAAACATAAGAAATAGAAAAAAAGATATAAAAAAAAGAAATAAAAACACTGTACCTTCTCTCAACTCCCTTAGTCACACCCACTCTACCAGCAACGTGTAGATTGTATACAAAGTATTTTATTTATTTCATTTTATTTTATTGGGGAAATCAACAGTTCTACATACATATTTTTAGTAAACAAACAAATATAGTGTATAAACTCAGAACTAATAACAGATTTCCACATAGTATACAAAGTTAGTAAAGAAAATATATTACATATCAAATAAATACATACAATTTATACATATCATTTTCATGTACTCAATAATCAAAGATTTTTTAAATATTAATTTTAAGAACATTAAGTTACTGTAAATTGGGCGGGATAAGGACAAAAATGCTTGAAGAGGGGATAAGGAGGGGAAGGGAGATGTACATATTTATTATTATAATGTCTACTAAGCTACATAATACATTTTTAGTGTAAATTTTAAATCTGACAGAGTGATGTTTGTGTAATCTATATTTTTAAATTTTGTATTGTACATTGAAAAAGTCCTACGAAAAAAAGCATTTTTAACATACGATGTTTTACTTATTGGTACATGAAACAGGTGGTACCGTCTACAAATCCTGGCTGGCACGTGTATTGTTATTAAACCAAGCAGCTCTGTACGGTCAACCATCAGTATGTTAGTATTTAATTAACCCTGAAGAAAGCGCGATGTTTTTTGCCGAAACAAGTTGGTTATTAAATTATAAAAATAAAGTGGTATACAAAAAAAATACAGTTATTTAATTTTCATATATAGAGTTATAATGTTCGACAAAATTATTGCTTAAAACATAAAAAAACAACAAAAAAATTCTGGTAAGTTTGACGTATCAAAAAAGATGAATATCCAGACCTGGAAGCTTTGAAATTATTAGTGTCATTTGCCACATGCTATTTACAAAATGGTGGTTGTTCGAGTCTTAAAATTAGAGCCCCGATTCGGCAAACTGTTTAAAATAAACAAGCACCGCCTTCTCACTGAAATTTGTGGTGTAGTGTCGATGCTTTTTCCTTTTGGCTTGCATTCGACCGCGACCGCATAAGGAAGGCTTTACGATCCCCTGGAGCCGTGATCCAGGAGTTGGAAAACACCGGTTTCAATTAAATTACCAACACCTCACTACAAAGAAGTGACTTATTCGCCCCAATTCCACCTAAGTCCTACTCATCCAGCTAACCAAACGGAGTGTGATGGGGAAATGTAACTTTTTTTACATTTTAAAAGCAATAAGGGTATTTGCAATATTGTAAAGTAAATTATTTTTTTTAGGAAAAATATTTTTATGATTTATAATTTTGAAGTCCCGCAAAAACGGTCAGTGCATTGGCCACACCCCTAATACGTCATGATTCATGTTTATATTCAACTTTGTTTAATTTTTTGAATTTTTTTAGAACGTCTTCACGAATCTCGACGTCACATTTATCAATTTGGCAAAAATATTTTTTTGACTACTTATTAGTAACATAAAAAATATTTTCACATTTGTTATTTTGAATTTGCACGAAAACGTCCATTGCATTGACCACGCCCCTAATACGTCACGATTTGTGTAAATTTTGAACTTTGTTTGTGACTGTTTAAATTTAAACAGAACATCGTCATGAATCTTGAAATAACAACTATCAAGTCCAAACATGTCGCGTTTTTCGAGTTACATATTTTTTTAATATTTCTTTTTCAAAGTTATACATAAAAACGTTTCTCCACAATATTCATATTGATTTTGAAAGTACAATTAATTATTCTAAATTCATTTCATATATGTTCATCGGTATTCGTAGTATGTGATATTTCCGAAATATTATTTCGGTAATGACGTTTTAAAATCACATTTGATATCAAATTTCGGAATCATTACTCTCGGTAAAAAAGGTGCTCTGCTCTATATTAGATTTATCAAAGCCATCTTAATTTTTTTCCGCTTATTTTATTTGCCGACTCTACGACAAGCTTGATGCATTCGACAGCTTGAGTATGGCACGGAAAATTTAAAAAATCATGCCCAGGTACTGCAAAACTGGTAAAATACTTCTAACAACAGTCAAGCGAATTTAAACTTAACCCGTCTAGTAAATTATCTGCTGTTCTCCAAACATTGACACCGAAGGAAAATAAGGCATATCCTGACTGCGTTACACTTTCCCTAACCTGGACGTAAAAATAAAATATATAAATTAAAATTTGCAAAACATTTTGAGTATATCAACAACAAAAGGATTTTTAAATAAACTAAGAAAAAATCTCACTTTAAATACAAGTAATCTATTTTTTAAAGTAATTATTTTGGCCTTTTTTTTTATTTTTTATTTAATAGCATAATTATACATTTTCTTTAATTTAAAAAGAATTTCCCTTATTATATTTTTACTAAAACTAAAATCCCACCAAGCCACTTTTTGTAGCTTGTTGATGAAGATTATATTTATACTGACTTAATAATATTATTTACATTTATAAAAACAATGAATAAGAGATAAAAATTAACAGCCGGAAAGATCAGAATAAACATGTTTATACAAATAATAATATATAAATTTATTTTTTAAATACAAGAAAATATATGAAAAATTAAAATATTTACACCTAAGCTACTATTCATATATAAACTCTTGATCGAGTAGCCACTCTCTTATTTTGCTCTTGTTACAATGTGAGTTAAATTTAAGTTTTTTTGGTAATAAATTAAAATGCTAGGTACCAAATATTTGAGAGTTCTATTTCCATATTTATTACATACTTTTGGTACTACCAAGCCATCATTAGACGTGAAGCGTGTATTATGTTTATGTTTGAGAGGAAACTTGAATGCATTACTATTAAATTGTTCCAAAATGATGCAAAGCCACAGTAGTCCTCGAACAGGCAGAGTTTTGATTGTTTTATACAGGAGATCATTATTACTTCTTTGTTCGTAAATCTCTGCAGGTACAATTCGCTTAACTATAGAATACTGTAGACCCTGGATCATTTTAATTTTAGTTTTAGTCGAATGTCCCCACGACTTTATACCATATCTTATTATTGATTCTACTAAAGAAAAATAAATAATTTTAAGAGTGATTTTAGGCAAAATAAAAGATAACTTATAAAAAGTACTCACAAGAGTCCGCAATCGATCACAAGGTTTAAATATATGACGATCCCATTTAAAATTATGATCAATAAAATACCCAAATACTTATACTCCTCCACAAATTCTATGAGTTCACAATTACATGTTGCCCTCAGAGCTATTTGATGTAATGTTGATGTACATTACATGTTGCCCTCAGAGTAATAATGCGCCAAGCTATAGAGGAGCCCAAACGTAGGAACACCATTCTATGACTATTGTGTATTAAGTTAGCTACAGTTCGCAGCAAAACAATGGGGCGTACTCAGGTCGGGAATTGTCAAATAGATATTAATTTGCATTGTTAATACTTTAAAATATGTACCTTTGTATTTATTATTGCAGGGTTATTCTAATTTATTTTTCTATAATTCGCCTATATTTATTTTATAAAACTGAAAATACATGTGTTTATTTTTTTATTTATTCATTAATTTTATTCACAATATACTTATGTAAAACTTATTGAGACATAAATCTCAACTCCATGTAACGCCATGCCCTTACCGCCACCAATAAGGGCAGGTATGAAACGATAATAAGATGTTGTTATAAATTGAATATTACAACCAGAATCATCCTTTTTGTAAGAAAAAAATAATACGATTCTCTATTAAAAGGTTTTGACTAAAATACTTTAATAGAAATATATTTTTTAAAGTATTACCTAAGGCATAATTTTACGTAGACATTAAGGAAAATGTCAAAAAAATGTATGTGATTTAAAATGCCTGTATTTCTTTTCGAAAATAAAAAACTAAGATTCTGCTGAGGCCAATTTCATGTTGAATTTATTATCTTTAAATAATCATAAAAAATTTAGTTCAATCTTTAGTTTTTATTGAAATTCCAGATACCTAAGTTTAGTCTTAATTTGAAATGGCGTAATCTGCCGGTCTAAAAGTAATTAAATTTTAGTTACATATAACTTTTAGGTATATTTTTTAACAGAAATACTTTTAAAAATTATTGTTCTTATCTAATTTATGTTTTTTTAAATTTTTGTTTGTTGCGCGATTAAAAAAAAACATTCGTTTTAAAACAGCAAAATCGTATGATTCCTAATTTTGCGTGCGTTTTACCAGACTACGGCCTTAAAAAAACTAGAAAAAAAATCTAGAAAAAAATGTCGTAAAGTAGATGCTTACATAAATAATGAATGACTTACTGAAATTGAACATGTTAAATACTTAGGACTAACAATAGACAGACAATTAACACGGACAATTCATATCAACAATTTAATTAGCAAAGTGGCGACATTATCTAGTCTTTTTTTAAAAATCAAAAGTTCTGTTCCAAAAACTAAAATATGTTATACGCAATTACTATGGGGAGCAGGATATCAAAATGACATAAACAGACTACAAAGACAACAAAATAAAATATTAAAGTTAGTATATGACCTTCCCTATTTAACTGCAACTAGAGAACTTTTTAAACAAACTAAGCAATTAAATATAACAGAACTCTTTCAACTAGTATCATTAAAATTTATCCATAAATTAGCCACTAATGTAATTGTAGACTAAGAACTAAAACTTGTAAAAAAATGTAGTCAACATGGACATATGATGTGATGTGATGTAATTATAATCACGGAGACTTGGCTACGCGAAGGAATCCTCGATTCCGAAATTTGCGACAGCAGGTACGATATTTTTCGCGTGGAAAGTGGTAAGCTCGACGGTGGGGGTGTGATGATACTGGTACATCGGAGCCTCAGTGCACGGGCGCGTCCCGAGTGGTCGCGAATGGGTTCGGAGTGCTTGTGGGTTACCATTCCTTCGGAGTCCTTGCGCTCCCGCATGGGTTCGGCTGCGTCTTCTTCAGCTTCTCGCAACTTACATATTTGCTCTTCGTATGCCCCTCCTGACAGCATCAACTATGTAAACAAGGGTAAGAACCAAGTTTTCCTATCTCAACATATATTGCGTTTAACTTCAATATTTGAAAGTGTTTTTGAACTTGGTGGCGATGATTATTATTTTGTTGCGGGTGATTTTAATCTATCCAATATTCAATGGATTTCTTTTGACTCCCCGGTTTATATCCATAAAGGGTCAGCCGAGTTACAGGAATCAGCCAGGAACTTGATCGAATTACTCATAAAAAATAACTTTCGTCAATACAATTTGAATAAGAACTCTAAAAATAATATTCTCGACCTTGTTTTTAGTAATTTTGCATCGGAAGTAAGTCGCTCTAATTCTCCTTTAGTAAAGGAAGATGTTTTCCACCCCTCGTTAGAAATTTTCATTAATGATATTTTTACTGTCCCTCTTAAGGAAAACAGTTTACCAATTAGAAGGTTTCGGAAAGGAAACTACGATCTGATTAATGAAAAGTTTTTACAAATTAACTGGATTCAACAATTGCTCGGCTTATCGTTGGAAGATACCGTCTCCAGGTTTTATGATTTAATTAATGATTTGATCGTAACACACATTCCTCTCGACACACGTAGTCGCAAACGTTCATATCCTACTTGGTTTAGTGATTCTTTGTTAAAATTAATTAAAGAAAAAAAGAAAGTTCATGCCAAATGGAAAAAGTTTGGTAACCTTCTCGATTACGATGAGTTTGCTCTGTTGCGTCATCGACAAAAAATACTTCAGGAAGATTGTTTTCAAAAATATGTTGTATCTTTACAAAATAACATCAAATCCAACCCCAAGCAACTCTGGTCATATATAAAAGAACGTCGAGGTGGCTCTGCTTACCCTAAATCCTTCGAGTATAAAGATCAGAAATATAACAGTGGTCAGTCTATTTGTCAAGGATTCAATGATTTCTTCAGTTCGGTCTTCAGCAAACCTTGCACTTCATATTCTGTAGAAAATCTTGCACCACCATATTGTGATGACGGTAGTTTAATAGATAAAATTGAAACTACTGAAAGGGAGGTACACAAGTTCTTGTCTACACTCGACGTAAATGGAGGTGCTGGAAGTGACGGAGTACCTCCATATTTTATTGTAAAATGTGCAAAATCATTATGTATCCCTCTCAATAAAATAATTAATTTATCTCTCAAGCAAGGATATTTTCCCCTGAAATGGAAAGAAGCTCATATCTTACCAATACACAAAAAAGTTCAAAAAATAAAATTTCTAATTATAGAGGTATTTCCATACTCAATACTTTCAGCAAAGTGTGCGAAAAAATAGTTTATTCTCGGATTTATCCAATCATAGTAAAAGGAATACCTCCCCAACAACATGGGTTTCTGAAAGGCAAATCTACTATCTCCAATTTGATAGAATTTATAGATTATGTTTTTCATTGTATGGACAAACTTGAGTAGGTTGATATAATTTATACAGACTTCGAAAAAGCTTTCGACCGAGTGGATCATATCATTCTTATGAGAAAACTTTTAAACTTGGGTGTAAAAGGAGACGTTCACAGATGGATCTTATCTTATCTCAGCAATAGAAGCCAAGCTGTTGTTCTTGGTGGTTTTCGATCTGAGTTTGCTGATATTTCCTCCGGAGTACCCCAGGGTTCACATTTGGGACCATTGTTTTAAAATGCGTATCTCTATGATATTTATGTTGTATTTATGAACGCAAGATTTTTGATGTACGCAGATGATAAAAAAATATACTTCAAAGTTAAGAATCCCCTTGACTGTCTTAAACTTCAAGATGATCTAAACCGTTTGACAGAATACTATTTGAAAAATCGTATTAACGTCAATGTATCAAAGTGTTTGCTTATTTCTTTTTCGCGAGGTCGACATCCAATCCCATATCATTATATATTATCAAACCAACCTGTTCAGAGAGTTGATACCGTACGCGATCTGGGTGTTATTCTTGATAGCAAACTTACATTTGAGAATCACTTCGATGACATACTGACCCGTGCACATAGAAACCTTGGTTTTGTACTTCGTACATGTCAGGTATTTAATGATATCGCGTGTATTAAAATGGTCTACTTTGCTCATGTTCGCAGTTTGCTCGAGTATGCCTCTTCTGTTTAGTCTCCACAATATGTCACACATAAAGAAAAGTTTGAGAAAATTCAATGGACATTTCTTAGACATCTTAACTGGAGATGCAGGTATACCGATCTCAATTATATGTCTTCCTGCAAAAAACACCACTTGCTTACTTTAGAAGATCGCCGTCTACTGTTGGACATGGGGGTGCTTCATGACATACTCAGTGGACGCCTTGATAGTCCGGCTCTTTTGTCAGAGTTATCATTGAATGTCCCCGGCTACCGCACCCGTCACACGTCGAGCTCTCTATTTCATGTGCCAGCAGTTCGTACGAACTATGCCCAGAACTCTCCACTTATACGTTTTGCTAGTTAATATAATTTGAACTTTCCCCTTATTGATCCATTTGATTGTAAAAAAATAACATTTAAAATGCGCGTCTTAAAACATCCTTTTTTGTCTTATACTTAGTTTCAATAATAAAGTTTTATTTTATTTTATTAAATTTTATCTCTATTTCTTAATATTTTATATATATTTATATTTTCGATACCTGACACCCTCTTTCCAATATAACACCCACACACCCACCCTCTCACTCACTTACACTCACACAAACACACTAGTATGTATTGTACGTGTATTTAATGTATTTCTGTGGATATCTGTCATTGGTTTTATTCTCTGTATATGTTATTTGTTATATTTGTATTACATGTATTACTGTTGATATCCCCAATAAAAAAAATAAAATAAAAAAATAATACGAGAATATCAGACGAAATACCATAAACAACTTTCTAAAACAAGACAAGGACAATTAAGACTAATAAACCAGGGACTGAAATTATACAATAAACTACCAGACAAAACTAAACAAAAGACTCAGACAAACTTTTCAAAAGACGTAAAAAATATTATTTTGAACAACAGAGTATGAATGAAAAATGTATATATTATTCTATGTAAAATGAATGTAATAATCCGTAAGGGTTTATAAATAAATTTTCAAATAAAAAAAAACTCTCTGAAAAGTTCGGCAGTTGAGAAGAAGGATGGTTTAAATAGTATTATTTTAATAATTCTTTTTGTCAAACAGTTAAAACCCCGTCACATCCAACGATTGCGTATTAAAAAATTGAATGTACTTGAGCATAATAAACTATCTTCAATTCATTAATCGATAAGACATCTTTAAACTTTAAAAATATGTGAGATAATTTTCAAAGTCCTTTGCGCATTTAATCTATTTGTTCTTTCTTTATTAGACGTTTGTCGTTGAGGCACAATAATCAATGCGAGGGATCAAGGAACTTGCCATTTAATAATATTGGCATAGTCGTAATTTCCGTTGTAAATGAGAATCTCCTGAAACCTCGTAATTGTGCCTTTGAGAACAACCTTTTCCAGAAATCTGAAAGCCATTCTAGGAGTGCGTACAGAATAGTAATTATGGAACCCGGCTGTGTTTATGACGTTTGAAATTATATGGTTATGATAAGCGATGGAAAAAATTGTATTTTTTTAATAATACGACTCGAAATAAAAATAGCGCAACATTGGGCTTTGTTGAAGGGTTTCTTAAAAGTGTCATAATTATGAAAATACTTTGTTAAATCAATCCAAACATCTCATATTTATTTGAAACAATTTAATGAGTCATTTTTGAATGATAGTTTTGCCAGCATTGACCTTTATGGACCGGGACACAACGTATGGTTAAATAATCACGTGTTTACACGGCTTCGGGATACAAAGTATTAAATGATATTCATAATATAACTAGTGGACCCGACAGACGTTGTCCTGCCCGAACGTTAGCTTGCATGCTATTAGCTGGTTGAATAAAAACTTGATGTGCCAATATGTCTTCTTGCTCATACTGACCATCGTGGTTTCGGATGTAACAGGGTTGGAAGAACACCCTGTATATACTCATTAATGCAAATCTGTTAGGGTTTCAATTAGCCAATTGATTAGCTTGAAAAAAAAAAAATGTTATTTTTTTTCCGTTGTAATTGACTAAGACCGTATGTATAAAAAATAAATAAATATCAAGTCTTGTATACTATGTAGACTCAGCCACACAAGAATTAACTTTCATCTATACGCAGCTGACCGAGTCTCTTAGGACTCCATAACAGCTGGGGTTGAGGATTTAGATCCTCTGAATTAATTGATTACATTAGGCGACTTCAAATAGCATTTGATGCCACTAATTTTACTACCTATTCACTATGCTAATGGTAATAATTCCATTACTTATTATTATGACTGAAAGAAAATCTACTTGTATTTTTTCAAAGCAAATAAATATCGTGAATGTTCCGAATAATTAACTAAATTCAGATGACGAAGCACTTAGGAGATAATTTTCAGGAACGTTGATTTAAGTTAATTCAATTACGACTGTTTGCTTTCCGCTTTCGAAACTGAGTTTAACTTCCCTGCGAAGGCACAACATAATTATGAATTAAGGTATTCTAAAATGCGTAGGTGAGACAGAGGCATGATGGCGAGTTTTCAGTTTGTATTTGAGGGTGTTACTTGCAAACCCGGCTATATCCCAATTTTAAAAAAAGTAAAATATGAATCGAATCTTGTTCAGAAGACAGTAGGGAACTATCACGATTTTTTTTACAATTTTAAATTAAAAGGGGTCTATGACATTATGAAAAATTTTTTTTGGACTTTTGTAATTTTTGATTCCCGCGAAAACGGCCCGTTGCATTGGTCACGCCCCTAATACGTCAAATAAATAAATTAAAAAACTGTAAATTTTAAACATTGTTTTTGACCGCTGAGATTTGAATAGAACATCATCGTCACAAATCTTGACGTCACAATTCTCAAGGCCAAACGTGTCGCGTTTTTGTAGAGACATATTTTTCAGCAATTTTATTTTAAACGTTACGCACGAAAACATTTCCCCACAATATCCCTATTGATTTTAGACGCAAACCATTTTATTAAATATATTTTTTATTTTTTGTTTTGCACAATATTTGTGAAAGGACCTAAACTATATTTCTATGGTAATATATTACAATCAATATGTGTAAAGTTTCCGCAAACCAAGTTTTGTAAAATATCCATTGAAAATAAACGTAAAAACGGCATTTTTCAAAAAAAAAATAAAAACGCCATCTATGAATAATTAATTATTAATGTTTTATCAACATATTAAAACAGATCTTAGTCAGATAAGTGGTTATAAAATTAAATACAGGGAATCTATATAAAACTAATTAATGTAAAATGAAAACGGAGTATTCTCTGTTTATGATAGTCTCCATCTCACATGGCTCAGCCTGTTCTAAGATGGAGATTTTTTATCTTTAGAGCATAAGAAGTCCTATACTAATAAAATAATAACATAAAAAATAAAAACTAAAACTACTTAATTATAAATGCCTAGATAATCAAATGTAAGAAATTAAAAAGTGTTATTATACAAATATAAAGTATATATTATATATGTGCCAAGTATACATGTTACTTAAACATAAATAATATAGTATAATATATAATAAAAACAATATAAAGCAATAAAATACATCAAAATATAAATAACATGTGTACTAATTATATTAAGTACTACATGTTTTGATTTACATATATTTTTCAAAAAAATCTCTCGCTACACTATTTGTATGTGCAGTTATTTTTATTTAAAAATATGTTTTACATTTTGAGTCTTTTATATTTGGCAATAAATCATAAAATATTTTTGGAGCAATTACATTATGTTGCTTTTTACCAAAGGCGGTTGATACAAATGGGACAATACAGTTAATTTGCGTTGTTGAACGAGTGTTTGTATTTTGTTGGGTTCTTTTGACCTCACTTAATTTATCATAAAATTTAAGTAGTAGGCACCTCACAAACAATTGTCTTACATCCAATATCTTTAACTCAGCGAATAGATCTTCCGTTGGATACCTCAAAGGTTTTTTGAGAATGATCTTCATGATCCATTTTTGTGCTATTTTCACTGGTTCAAGGATTGAACGAGAGCAACCTCCCCAATTAGTTTCATATTTTCAAGGAAACCTGCCGTACAATTAATTGCTCTAATTTCTACCGCGCGCGCGCGTAAAAAAACATTTTTTGTATCCAATTTCCCGTAGGGGTGAAGTTATATTGTTGAAGATATTTTGTTATGTTTTAAGGCGAGCAGTGGGAAAATAACGTATATATTTATTGATCTTTACTATTTACCTGTTCATATGTACATTATTGGATTAAAGGTGTGTGTGAATTATACATTGTATAAATACATACATTAGTACCTGGATCACGGCAATAGAAAAAATAAGAGTAAGTACTTATTCCTTTTTCGATGATTCGCAATTTTCCCAACCTTTTAAAGAATTTCCAACCGAAGCGTGGCTCATTATCATAAAAAGTATGGGCTTTTATTTGTTTAGTTGGGTCGACGATGTTCTTGGAATTACTTACCAAATAACCTGGATTTTCCCATTCAATTTTTAAAACAAGAAGTGAATATGTCACGTTCTAAAAAGAAATTGAGTGGGCGCGTAGGTGGATCCAAAAATAATTTTCTGTGGTTTGTACAAATAGGTTTTAATATAATTTTTTAAGGCGTAAATCTTTGAGACAAGATCATCTTATTTTTTTTCTTCTTCGGTCTTCATCTCTCCACTGCTAGTTACAATGAAAACAGCCACCCCTTTCCCAAAACTGTTTATGAAGACTTGTGTATTTCATCAGAAACTAAGTGAAAAGTTCATCTCTATGGTTATTATAACTCTAGAGTTGATTGATTGCGTCTGTCCTGATCCTGTTTCAAAAAGAAAGAAGAACATAGTAATACAAACAACACAAAACCCCTAACATATAAAAAACATTTCCAAAATTTGGCCAATACAGCACACACTCAAACAATGATAGAAAAAACAATTCGGATTCCAAAGCACATAAATAATCAACACAATACTGTCAAAGTCCTAACACAGATCCTAACATGACGCTTTCAAATTCTCTTTCGTCATAACATTGATCTCTTGCAAAACCTAATTGTCCTGATACCAACAGTATGTACAATCTTGTTTAATGACCAAAATCATCCTAACAACCTCTCAGAACTTGGAACAGACGAAGCGAGTTCAAATGCTTGAGATCAAGTTAAAATGCATGTTCAGAAAGTAAGTATACTAGATTTTCATAGATAAAAAAAAAGCAAAAAAAAAATACTGAATATTGTTGACAAGCTTGTTGATTATTTTTCCACATAATCACTATTTCGTTTAATGCATGTGGTGAGCCATGGCACAAGCTTATTTATGCCCTCCTCGAAGAACTCTCCCATCAGCTTCTTCCCTCACTTCAAAACCTCTTTCTGCACCTGCTCGTCGGTTGAAAATTTAATTCCACCATACGCGCTTTTAACGAGATAAAAAATGATAACACGAAGGCGCCAAGTCAAGGGAATACAGGGGGTAATTCAAAACATCCCCACCAAATGAGTCCAAAAGCGCCTTGGTAGCTAAGGCTGTGTAAGGACGGGCGTTATCGTGCAACAAGCACACTCCTTTCGTCAGCACTTTTGTTTTAAATGCTCATTTTGAGTATTTTTAGGGTCGCACAATATCGTTGTGCATTGATGGTCTCCTCCTGAGGCAGAAATTCGATCAAAATAATGCCTTTTGTTTATTTTTTTTGTTAACATTTGTTACATTTTTTTATATCAAAATGAACGCCATTTTCGAAAAATAAAATATTTTATTTTTTGGAATTCAACCATAAACAAGTACCTAGGTACCTATTTAAATTCAATATTTTAATATTAACATTTTGTTCTTTTGGAATTTAATCACAAACAAGTACCTAGATACCTACTTATCAATGAAAAGTCTTTTTCCAGGTTAATAGCAGGCAAGCCAGCGTACGGGCAGGACAACGTCTGCCGGGTCCGCTAGTGTATTTATATTATGTGTCTTATATAAAAAAACATTAGATTTTTTTTGTGACAAAAATTTGACTTTACTAAAATGGCGAATTTACTACTTTTGCTCAGGCGTAATATTAACTGAGCATCTGTGTTCAAAATTAATTAATCATACGATGAGCAACATCTGTACAATCCATCATCATCCATTTTTTCAATTAAGGACAATCGAATTTTCTTGTTTTTAATCAAGATAAGCGTAATAATTATTATGATAGCATAGCCAGAGGATTACAAATTACAGGAACATAGAAAATATTTCCGTTTAATGAAATCTTTGTTTACGTAAATATTATTTTCGTCTTTAATTATTTTATTTTGCTTAATATCAAATGATTTAAATTTTATATTGTGACAAATGTTTTCAAGTACAGCAATTTGGGCTGTGAAAAAGTTTGTGGTCATTTTACTCGGGTAAAATTTTGTATTATATAACTTTGGATGTAAACTTTTTTACCATCGTTTCGTATCATCATCACTTAATGTGCAAAAATGCAAGAAGATCTCGACAGACTTTTTCAGTATTGTAATCAAAATTTGCTGGAATTAAATATTAATAAATGTCATTCATTTTGTATTTCGCGCAAACAAACGACGATCGGCTTTCCTTACTCTTTCAATAATACCCCGATCTCTAAAACAGATAGTCAAATTCGCGACTTAGGTGTTATTATTGATACGATACTAGTGTTTTTAATATTCACATTGAATCAGTCCTGAAAAAACATATAAAATGGTCGGACTTATTATTCGAGTATTGAAACCATTTAAACATGCAGAGACATATGAAAAACTCTACAAAACATTTGTTCGTCCCCAGGTAGAATACTGTACTCCTATTTGGTCACCTTACTATAATGTAAGTATTAATAGACTAGAAAGGGTCCAACAATTTTTTTTTAAGCAGGTCGACTACCGGTTAAACATTAACTTTTCTAATCATGCTGAAAGAATGCAGTACCATGGAATAAACTCTCTTAAAAATCGAAGAATAATGTTAAACTACGAGTAGTTACTTTTATTCAAATTTATAAAAAATAAAATTGATTCTCCTAACCTACTTGGAAGACTTCCATTCCGTGTGCCATCTAGACCGACAAGGCAAAATCTTCTGTTTTACGCGGAAAACGCGTCAACAAACTATTTTAAACAATCTACAATATCTAGAATATGCGACCAAAATAACAATATATTTACCGAGGCTGATATTTTTTGTGACAATGTTTGTAAATTTAGGTCAAAAATTGTAGAAATTTTGAGAGAAGCAGATATTTAAATTTGTAAAGATATTTTTTTCATTTCGTTTCTTTTACATTTATTATATTGAACATAATTTAAATAATTGCATTAAGTGTAAACAATTTTTATGGTATGTGCATGGGTGTCTTACACTAATATACAAAGAAATTAACAATATTTGTGTACATACTGTTTGTTTACCTAATAAAATAAATAAATCATCATCATCTCTCGTTTCGTTTCGTTCAATGGTGAACATTGGCTTCCCCTTAAATTTCCACATCTTCCTATCCTGAGCCAACCGCATCCAACCACTCCTGCAACCCGTCTTACGCCTGTCATCAGATGCGAACAGACCACTTTACTTTACATTGTATCCACCAATTCTTCCTTATTAAAAATAAGAATTTTATTTGAACTGATATTTCGTTTGTAAGCAAAAAAATCTGATTATTTTTTTATTTTTTTTAAGAAGATGCATACATGAACAGAAAAATATAAAAGAAAAAAAATTAAACCCACTCATCCGTGAAACCGGCATGTCAGCAAGTTTCTTTCTTTTTTCTTTACATAGAAAAAAATTATATAAATTTAAAAAGTAATATAAACATTATTATGAACTAAAGGATAAATAAGCAAACTAATTTTTCGTACAAAATATATATTTTAAAAATTTATCAGTAGAATTTTAACATACAATCATAATTAATTTATGTCTTATGTTTTTTCATTATTTATTTATTTATTTAACTTTTTGTACATAATGTTATTTGTACATTGGCGGGCTTATTGCCAAATGGCAATTTCTTCAAATCCAACCAATAAAATAAAAGTTTTATTTTTATAATTCAATTTACAGAACATATTCAATAGGAAAAATAGATTAAAAAGCTAAAAATATATAAAAATAGAAATAAACGTATTTTTTTATAGATTACCTTCAATCAAAACTATTACTCAATGGGGAAAAGAAAAAACGAGGAAAGAGGAAAAAGGAAAGGAGGAGAGATTAGGGAAGAGAAAGGAGATGCTTCTTCAGACGTGATTTAAACAGAGATAATGCAGTAACATCTTTGATGGTGGATGGGAGATGATTCCACAGTCGAGCCGCATGGACACTATATGAGTTAGAGAAGAAAGAGGAATTGTGGATGGGTATTAAGAGAGTGCCTTGAGAATTAGAACGAAGAGGTAAACCATGAACTGATCGGCGTTGAAATTTTTCACGCAGGTATATAGGAGCGTTAGGACTATGAAGTACATTGAACAGAAGTGAGAGGGAGTGATAGTCTCTCCGCTGTCTAATTTTGAGCCATTTCAGTTGCCTACGATAATCAGAAATGTGGTCATATTTTCTAAGACCAATAATGTACCTTATGCATGTATTCTGAAGTCGTTCAAGTTTATCGAGTTGCTCACAGCTTAAATCAGTCATGGGAACATAAGCGTAATCTAGAATGGGTAGTAATAATGCATTATTTTTATTACATCATGTATTTTTGTATAATTTAATTTAGTACGTACTATTATTTGGCATATGATTTATTGCTCCTATTTCTTACTATAGTACTGAGTGAGTTTCTAAAAAACATATCTCAATTATCATTTCAATTATGTTTTTATAAATATATTATTTTTCTGTTGATTTCAATGATACTCTTATTTTGTTTTTTTTATACTACTATATTTTACTATTATTTTTTTGATTTTAATGATACAATTATTTTGTATATTTGGTTATGTGTGATTCTTAATTTGCATAATTTATATTTTAAAAATTAGTTCTGATTATCTTTTTTGCATTATATTCTTTGGAATTTTATTATTTATTACATTTACTTTTTTTTCTAGATTGTTATTATATGTCATTATAATTTGATCTTATTAATTTTACTATGTATTTTTATTGTTATTTATTGTGGCTTGACACGGCCATAGCCTAAAAAGCCTTAATAAATTCATTTATATTTAAACTAGTGCAATTTTGAATGAATAAATAAATATAAAGTCTTGTTACATATTATCTATTGAGTAATTTTGTTTTTAAATGTTTTGTCAACATTTTCTTTTCAGATCTGCTTAGGAATCTAAACAAAAAAGAAAATTTTTTTGGAATTGTATAATGAAATGTTCTTTGGCTATATTAGTTTAAAACCCTTGGTATCGGCAAGCCTTCACGTTGTGCTAGCCTTTTATTGTGTGTATGTATACATCTTTTCTGGTAGTTACTATCAAATCGATATCTAATAACAAATTTGAGCCATAGAATAGCATTTACGGACAGGCAGTACAGGCACCCTTGCTTTTTAAAAGTTTAGGTACATCGTCCTTGTCAATTTTGGTTGATCTGTTGATTCATTTCAGACCCGAGTTTTGTAAAAGTTTAATTTTATTATTATGCAGATTTAACTATCAGGCATCACTTATAACCTAGTTTTGCGTTGAAGAAAATACAAACAGATGATTCAAAATGAGTTTTGAGGCAACTATATCAAATAAACAAATAAATAGATATTCGTTTGCAAAGACCTAGTCTTCGTTCTATTATTGTTGTTCTTTTGACATACTTGACTGTGTTGGCCCAGATAAGGATAACATCAGTCGTGTGTGTTTTTCTCATTCGTTCAAATCAGTTGGTTATTGGCAGTGCGCGTGAGAGTACGCTAGTTAAATGACCAGCGTAATTACGATTTTTGGTTGAAACGAAATATTTATTTAAAAATATGTTTTTACTCTTGAATTCGTCTTAGTCCCTGAACTAAAACCTGAAGCGTAAGACTGATCATCTTACCTTTAATGTAAATATTCCAAAACTACTATTTCTATTTATTTATTTATTATTTATATCGCTATTTATGGCATTTAGCCAGCGGTTGGCAAGCCAAATGTTAAGAAAAACCGTCACGATAGTAATTGTAATTTAATTTTTACTATTTTGTATTAGATACTACTGGCTATTTTGCTGATGCAATATATTGTATTATTTTTTTATAGTAAACGCCAATTTTTCTCCAACAAACTGTACTTATTTACGAGGAAAACAAAAAAACATACTGATACGAGCGTTGACATAGAGATTATTTTTTTTTTTTTATATAGGAGTTGCTTTATTATTTACCTTGCTTATAATATACAAGGTTGACATAGAGATTACAAACACGTTGACTTATGACTGCGATAACCTCAGCACGTTCATTATTGTTCATTGTGATCGCTCAAATGCTTAGCATGTTTTTAAGCACGTCGATAGATATTTGTGGTTGAGCTCCTGGCGTGGTATTCCAAACGCTCTTGCGGCAGTATCATCTCGTGTATTTACATATGTGTATGTATTTACACATGGCGGCCTCCACGGTGTAATGGTCAAGACGCTTGTCTCACTCACGGAAGGTTCCGGGTTCGATTCCCGTTGAGAACACATAAATGAAATGTGGTTTTCATCAAGCCTGGTTGTTCTGTGATGTAATTCATCACTGTAATTGGGCCTCCTGGCCTGTTGTGGTGCAAAAAAAATCACGGCCATTACATACAAAATACACTTGAAAAACTGTTTTCTCGTGCCACGAGAGCGGTTAAAAATAGCACCTTTGATGATCTTAAATTCGACCCCTTAGCTTAGACACATAAAATTGGCAAAAACAATTTCATCGCATTAAATTAAAAAACAACATTGTATTTCTATCTCAATATTTAGGCCTCAGGGTGTCTTTTGGTAGAGCATTATAGTCGCACCCTTTACGTATTACAGTGTTTAATATAATATTGTATACATAATGTGGGTTCACCCTTCTTCTGTATTATCCCATAATCACTTTGTCAGACAAATATTTAGATATTAGGGGTATCTTTTACCGTGTACGTACAATTTTGATTCACGTGTCGGTCCATGTTTTTGAGTAGGCTTTTCTACTCGTATCTTGGAAAATATTTTATACGAATCACGTTGGATAGCAGTAGATGGTTTGTTTCTTAAAAATTCTTAACAAATATAAAATGTAAATTAACATTTACATTAACATTAAGAAGTCTAGGTATTTACAGAGCTTATGACCTGTTATTGGCTGGTTTAAGTGGCCACTTTACAAACTGTGTAACATTCACCTTTCTACATCTATATTTATTAATTTTATTTTATTTTATTTTATTTTATTTTATTTTATTTTATTTTATTTTATTTTATTTTATTTTATTTTATTTTATTTTATTTTATTTTATTTTATTTTATTTTATTTTATTTTATTTTATTTTATTTTATTTTATTTTATTTTATTTTATTTTATTTTATTTTATTTTATTTTATTTTATTTTATTTTATTTTATTTTATTTTATTTTATTTTATTTTATTTTATTTTATTTTATTTTATTTATTTTATTTTATTTTATTTGGGATTTTTACAGCTATTACATAAACAAAATAATTAGAAAAATCTAAACAATACTAAAGCCAATTTAAAAAATCCACTGTAAATATAATGACACATAATATATAAGAAAAGAAGTTTAGTAATTGTATTTGTGTGACGTTTGTATTCATGTGTTTGTGAATGTGTGTATGCGTGAATGAATGAGGGAGAGGATACACGTGCGTGTGGGAATGAATGGGGGAGAGGGTGCGTGTGTGTGGGTGCGTAAGTAAGTATGAAAAAAATAATTGTAAATTTTTTTAACAATAGTACAATAAAGAGCTTAGTAAAAAGTTAGAAACCTTTTTGTTAAAATTCAAATGACGAAATGATAAAAATTGTTTTTTTTTTTTAAAGTATGTTAAATTTCAAAACCGTATTCTGAAAAAAAAGCATTTTATTTTAAAATTTAACTGATACACATCGAATGAATAATGTGCGACGAGTCCTATACAATACAGTAGGTAACCACAAAATGCAGTAAATACGAAATAATGACAACAATAAAATAAGGTTTGACAATACGCGAACGTTGATTCAAAACGAACACACAAATGCATATTATATGCACCTACATAATATATAAATATGCCTTCAATTCTTTCATCTCTTGATACTTGTGAAGTTAAAGAGCTGAAACCTTTATTTATGCTGGTGAGATTCGTGTAATTGAATTATTTCACCCGTATACTGGGCAACGCCTAAAAATTTTATTTTTTCAATTTCTATACTTCTTCGTGGACCAGGTGTATTCACCAACACTGTTTGGTAAATCTCACACAGTGTGTAAAGTGGCCACTTAAACCAGCCAATGACAGGTCGTAAGCCCTGTAAATGCCTAGACTTCCATATTCCCTTTTCTAAGGTATTCTCCATCCCTGTTGTAATTTGTTAATCTTAATGACTCCCGAGGGGGTGAAATCCAGTTTTTTGTCTACAAACATTTGGACAAACTCAAATATTGTAATAATACCATTATTAATTAGAAAATAAAACAATCGTGTGAATTTGAAAACATACTGTTAATAATAAAACTTAAATCAAAATTATAAATTAGAAAATACACCATTAATAGTTAAAAAATCAGGCAAAATTATTTTAAATTATAAAACATACCGATAATAATAAAAATTAAAGATTTTAAATTAAAGAATATACCACTCATAATTTTAAAATGAAACATAAGTGTAAATACTTATAATAATAAAAAAATTAACACAAATTTTAATGGCTAAACATAAAAGTAATTATTAAAAACCTTTCGGTTTTAAAAAAAAATCGGGAACTCCTTTATAAATAAAATTTATATTCTTTTTTGATTTCACACAATTTATTAAGATTGTAACTAAAAAAACATTTTTAAAATATATACATCTGATGAATTTTGTGAAAATATAGTAGAAGAAATAAAAAAATAAAAGTATCCATATTTTACAGAATTTCAGAAAAAACAAGATTTACCTTCAATTTAAGAGTGCACGGGTGCAGTGCACTACAAACTAGTGCATCACATCGGGTTGTGGTCCCGTGGCAGTATTGTGGACTCACGGACCAAAGTTCCTAGGTTTAAATCCAACTCTACCACAACTCGATTTGCATTTCCAGTACAAGTTATTTAGGAGACTCTAAGGAAATGGTCTTAAAATTAAAATATTGTAAAAGACAATGTTTGAATATGTCCAAATGCTTGCAGACTGGCTGGATTTTCTCCCTAGGGAGTCGTTTATCACTTTCACAGCCTCGCACCTCTGCTGGAAGAGCATTCCATGCCATAGGGCCTGCAACCCCAAATGCGTGTTCACTGAATTTAGTGCGCTGTTTGCGTAGAGGTATAATAACCTTTTCTATCGCCGTAGACGTAACTGATCTAAGCGTAAGACGCCTGTCAGCTAGTTTATCTGGAATGCATAGTTCCTTTGGATATTCTGGAGCAGAGTTGTGCAGTGATTTATACATAAGCCAACAGAGTTCGTATTCCACCTTCTGTGTAAAACGTAGCCAGTGTAATTCCCGAAGTAGTGGAGTAATATGACTTAACTTAGAGATTCCAAAAAATAAGTCTCGCTGCAGAATTTAATACAGACTGTAGGCGAGTTATTTTGTTTATTGGTAGACCTGCATAGATATCATTACAATAATCGACTGACATTACAAACGCGTTTATTTATTTATTAGTTTATACATAAATTGTTACAAAAATGGCACGAAAAAACACTTTGGCAAATTCTGCTTGTACTAGGAGTAGGCTCAGTATATGAAGAGTCGGCAAGCCAGAAATATTAGTATGCCTAATGTTGCAATCGGTTCATATATGGGCAAACGCCTGTTCTAAGAAACTGATTTGTTGCGGCAAATATGGTTTTCGAATATGTTTCCCATAAATAAAAATAATATTGAAGAAATAGAAAAACAGTTATAGCCCAAAAGAGAAGAAAAGAAAAAAAGTACAGTTTACATTAAATGTAAAAATAAAATTTAATATATAAATATATACACATACACGCAAACATGCTACATACATACATATACACATACATACATATATACACCCATATACATACATATACATATATATATTTATTAATTGATATGTATTTTCCATGTATATCAAACTCCAGGAGCTCCACTCTGTAAAAAGGGAGTAAAATTAAGCAAAAATTGTATGAATATCAAATGTAAATATTAAAAAATTAATTGTAAAACTTAATTTTGATTAAATAAAAAAACAATTTCAAAAAATATATATTATGTAGACTGTAGACAGGCTTTTATATAAAAATACGCAAGGTAACACATGAACAACTAAAATACATTATTTGTGTGATGTGCATGTATATTAATGTGTTGTTAAAATCACAATTTTGATTGGTTCTTCATTTGGTTCTCATAGAAACAAGTGTTTGTTTGCAAAAAAAATGGCAATAAGCCCCTCAATGGGCAAACATAATGAGGAAGTTCAGTGCTACGGGAAATTTTGGATGAAAAATGTTTTTATCGGGTTGTGGTCCCGTGGCTAGTGTTGCGGACTCACGGGCTAGAGGTCCGAGGCTCAATCCCTCCTCTACCACAACTTGGTTTCCATTTTCTAATAGTGAGTTATTTACAACTCGTTGAAAATGCCCGCCAAAATTGAAATATTTGGGTAAATTATAATAACGCTAATATAAGGCTAATATTCGTTTTTTTTTTAAAAAACACGCAGTAAAAATTAAAGCATTTAATTGTATGGCGAAGTTTCTTGAAAATGTATGAAAAAATAAAAAGAAGACATTTTGATAAAAATCAACTACTTTTATGTCAAAATTTGTTGCAACTGAGGGGGACAACGTTTTGAGAAGGGATATGGAAGTCTAGACATTTACAGGGTTTATGACCTGTTATCAGCTGGTTTAAGTGGCCACTTTACACAGTGTTTAACATTCACCATTATATTTCATCACTTTTTATGCGTTGTGATAGATATCTGGTTTCCGGAAAATCATGTTTAGCGTGTTTTTATTCGTAAGGGGTTCTCCTTTTGAATGCCAGCCCAACTCATCGACAACACGTGACGTCACGGCGGTGTTATTTAAAAATTACAAAGCTCTAAAAAATCCTAGCGATGATAATATGATGTTTAATTTTTTAAACTTTGTTTATTAGTCTATTAACAAATATATAACCACTAAACTTTACACAATTTGATTATTTTAAGTTTGTTCAAACAACAATTAATAAAACTTTTTTGCAGTGGCAAAAAAAAACAGAAAAAGTTATTTATGACAGTAAAAACGAATTAGAATTTTTTCGGATTCGTATTTTAATAAAATGGCTGAAAAAGCAACGGATTACAACACGTGGGGATTGTGTTGTTTTTACTCTTTCGTAACGTTGAACATAATCAACAGTAGCTACATCCTACGCTTGTTTTAATAAAGACTAATACTTTAATAATCTCTTGTTTTCCTCATTTCAAAAGCAGTTTCCACAACATTCTACGTAAAACCGTCTTATGTGGGCCAGAAAACTGAACAAGATTTTGGCCAAAATATCTTATTTATTTTAAAGAAACAAACAGTCGACAATGATATGGTAACATTAAAAAAAATACAGTTTAAAGACAGACCAGCAAAGTTTCTAAATAAGAATCATACATATTATTAAATTGTGTTACAACAAAGGGGTGTGTTTATGTGTATTTGTATTTGAGTAAGTGTAGATGTGTGTTTATGTGTATTAGTGTAGGAGTAAGTGTTCATGTGTGTAAGTGTGAGCATCATTAAATAGTAAGTGGGATCGTATCACAGCCAGAAAGGGGCATGTAAAATATATATAGGTATACTAGAGATGAAAAAAAGCATTATAGGTAAAGCAAGAACGATAGAGGAAAGAGTGTTGTGCATAGTTAGTGCTACAGACTGGCAGATGGAATAAATACTTATTTCTTGTCACGCGAAAGGGGACATTGCGATTATTTTGGAGAGTAGGTTAAAAGAGTCAACTTTATTATTTAATAATTTATGTAAATAGCATAATTCAGATCCAGTGCGTCTATTTTCGACGGTAAAAATCAATTTTGTTTGGCAGATTGGCTGTAATATCTTATCTCCCTTTAGAAATATTTTTGAACTTTTTCTATTTGAATTATTGTCGGTGATTTTTTAATCTTTTTTGTGACGATAATATAAACCTTAAACTGAGACAACGAATGGTCAAATGTTATATATGGCCTGTCTTACTGTACGGTGTAGAAGCGTGGACTCTTAAAGTTAATATTATAAACCGGCTTTCAATGCTTCAGCGTTTAAATTTTGTGGATCTACCGTAGAATGTTAAGAATATCTTGAACCGATATGATAACCAACAATGAAGTATTGCGTAGAGCCAATACTAATAGAGAACTATTCTCCACTGTTAAGCTCCGTAAGATTTCATAATTTGGCCATTTATTTATTTTTTTGACACTTTATATACATATACAATAAATATACATATAAGGGCGGGCATATTGCCATAAGGCAAGTTCTTCCTACCTACCCAAACCGTTCAGTTTGAGAAAATTATAAATACATGGACATATTGAATCTTACAATTTTATACAAAAAATAAAAGCAAAGATTAACAAAAATAAATATAAATATAAAAAAATGGCACTATACTATGAAGAGAGGAGAGGGGATGGGAAGGAAAAAAGAAGGATAAAAGAACAATTTAAATATTTAGATAGTGACATTTCAATCTTGACTTAAATGCAAATAAACGTCTCTTACATTAGTGGGTAGATTATTCCACAATCGAGCGGCTACTACTGTGAAAGAGGAGGCAAAAAAATGAGAGCGATGACAGGGTATTAAAAGGGTTCTCTCGTTACTAGAACAAAGAGATAGTCCGCGTTGTGAAAGAGGTTGGATGAGCTCTCTCAGATAAACAGGCGAAGTGGGATTATTTAAAATATTGTGAAGAAGTGATAGAATGTGAATGTTTCTTCTATGCCTGATACTGAGCCAGTGTATTTGCGTGCGATACTCGGTTATGTGGTCAAATTTGCGAAGATTAAAGATATAACGAATACAAATATTCTGCAATCGTTCTAACTTATCAAGCAATTCAGAGTTAGCATCTGGATAACATACATCCGCGTAGTCAAGGAGTGGAAGAAGTAAGCTCTGGACTAATGTTTGCTTAACATTAATTGGCAAGAAATTCTGTAATCTTTTAAGTGAGTGCAAACTGCTATAAAGTTTACGACTAACTTCGTTAACCAGATCATGCCACTCTAAATGCTTATGAATGATAATACCTAAGTTTTTGACTGAAGTCATGAATGGAATTTCTGTACCATCTATTTTGAAAAGGGGAAGTGTGGAAAAATTCACTTTGGAATACATTTGTTGTTGAATACATGTGTTGAGAGGTGTTAAATATGCCATACTCCAAACCAAGTTTAGTAAAATTTCCATTGATAATAAACGTAAAAATGGCATTTTTCAAAAAAAATTATAAAAGCGCCATCTATGAATAATTAGATTCATATTTTCGTTTAAAATCGTCTAAATTGTTTTTAAGCTTTGTTAATCACTCGTGAAAAAATATTTACCTATGAAAAGTTACATAATCCTTTTTAAAATGTTTATCCGATAAGTTTTTACACGCTTTCATGACACAAGCGGGTATTGGTTTCGATCATAAACGTCATGCCCGGTGGTCGAAGAACGACTGCGTGCGCGTTGGGCATGACTGAGCGTTTGGGCATGAGTTAGGTGTCATCATTTTTGAGGGCCCAAAGCATGTCAATGTGCATATTAATATTAGTATGTCAATGATTAAACGTCTTATTTGACTTTCCATATTTAAACATACGTGAATTAATAAAAAAAAATGTGCATCGGCCGGGAATCGGAACCGGATCGCCCGCGTGGCAGGCGAGCATTCTACCATTGAACCACCGATGCTCACAAAAAATCATCATTCGATTATTATTGTCTTCAATTTTCAGTACCATTTTTTTACAGCTGAGCAAATATGATAAGTTTGCTCTCAGATCGACATTTTAAATACGCGTCTACAAATAACTTCTTAAAATTATAAAAATATGTTTGTTTTGATGTAACACGAAAGTGTATTCTTAGAAATCAGGAAAAACGTTGAAAATATATTACATTTACGATTGTTTTTTCAAAACACTATATTCGCCCCAAATTGCATTTTGTTTTTTTTTTATTATTTGAAATTTGGTATTAAGACGCATCGATTACCTGCAAAAAATCACCAAAACATGCTAAAAACCGGCTTAAAAAAATATCAAAGTCTTACACTATACCATGGTTTCCCAAACTATGGGTTGCGACCCACCAGTGGGTCTCGAGCGAATATTGAGTGGGCGTAAAATAAACGTTTTAAAACCTTGTGTTCTATTTCCGCCCTTTATATGGTTAGCGGTAAAGCATTATTTTCGTCACGTTTTTGGGCTTCTCCATAGGAGTTTCGTTTGACTTGTTGCTTTAGGCAATAGAACCCCCTTCGTTCTTAGAAGGCTAAACTTCATACAAACACGCGTAGTTACGCACATAATAACACGTTATTCGGAGGATCTAAGTTAAGCTCGTTTTATATGAGTCAGAAATCGCTCTGGTCGTGAAAATACTTAATCGGGAAATATCACATACTACGAATACCGATAAAAATACGTAAAATGGACTCTAAAAATAGAATTGTATTTTCTAAATCAATATAGATATTGTGGACAATTTTTTTCATTCATATTTTTTTAAATTAAATTATTTAATAATACACCTTCACAAAAACGCACCATAATCGATAGTAACGTTAAGATTCATGTTTGTCAACAATATTTGGCTATTTTTTACTATTCGTATGAGCCGTTATTACGAAGAATTTTGAATCTGTGAATTGTATATTATTTGTGCATCTAGGTACTGGGTACTATACAATATTTATAACCTTTTCTTCCGGACATAATACACAAAAATAGTAATGAAATCACTAATATATGTGAATAAACCCGGATGAAATAACACACGACGGTCTCTTCACACAGCGTAGTATTGTAATGGCAAAACGTCACAATTTTAATTGAAATTTGAAAAAACAAAAATGTAATTTCAATTTCAACACGTATCCGGACCAGTTTTTCCATTTTTGTAACAGTTTCAT
The DNA here is from genome assembly GCF_059751315.1 of Micrasema longulum. Classification (NCBI taxonomy): domain Eukaryota; kingdom Metazoa; phylum Arthropoda; class Insecta; order Trichoptera; family Brachycentridae; genus Micrasema; species Micrasema longulum. Next base: position 419,923 of record NW_028277841.1, read on the forward strand.
TTGTAAAATTGTTTCAGCAACTGCTTATACCAGATTTTTTGTTCAAGTTCTAAAGAGACTCCAAATAATACAAAACAAAGCGATGAGGGTAATATTAAGATGTGGGAGACGAACAAATGTTAAGAAAATGATTCAACTTCTAGATATCATGACAATTGATCAAAGAATCAAATTCAATGTTGCCAATGAAATAAACAAAATTATTAAAGGAATAGTTCCGAGATATTTTCAAAATAAACTAAAAAATAGTGAGTTCTTTCATGACTATGCAACAAGAGAATCTAAAAATATAAGACTGGAAAAGAAATCAAAAGCAATGTCCCAGAACTGCCTTATGTACAAGGGAATACAACTATTTGAAGAAATGCCAGAAAGCATAAAAAATGAAATTAATGTAAATATATTTAAAATTAAATGTTAAAAGTATATATGTGAAAAATATTAGGTAGTATGTAGTATAAATAGTGAATATAATTAATGAAAATGTACATATGAAACAGTTAATATTATAAATTAGGATATTAAGTGTATAATAGTGATAAATAATGTTAGAATAAGTATAGATGTAAATATTGTGTTGTAAATAAATATTAGACTTTGTTACATAGAACTAAATAAATAAATTTAAAAAATTTAAAAAATTTAAAAAAAATAAAAATATAAAATTTTTTTTTTTAAAAAAGTGGATCAAAACTGTTATTTAAGAAACTGTCTTACAAAGCTGTTTAGTTTTCGAAACGATAACTGTTACTGTTTTTCAATAACCGAAACGCTCATCCCTACTACATTACGAGACACGCGTATCTCCAATCGATTTTCTTTTTCACAATTTTTACCTGAAAGTAGCCATCGAGAAAAAATCTCGTCTAGGGTTCTGGTTCTGTTTCTCACACATAACTCTTTTCTTCATCCTTGCGGATTATAACAAACATCATATAATAAAACAGACGATCTCGAAAAACAATGTATTTTCAAAACTTATTAAAAAATAATTGCATACTTTCGACCAGTTTATCGGAACCGATTATGGTCGGAAGTCGACGAAAATTACAAAATTCATACATTCCTTCATCTAATTTTTACTGTTTTTTTATTACAGCCGATGCTGGGAAGTATAGCCAACAGCCGCAGAAGACCTGCTCTGCATGGAGCCAGCGAAGCAGGACTGGACGTGGAGTATTATCGCTTGAGAAGCTTCAGCGTCAGCGCTCACGGAGCAGTCAGCAACCTCGGAGACTGTCTTCGTAGTCGGAGTATCAGCTCCGTAACCAGTGCTGGATCCAACAGACGGGACAGGTATAGCTCCAGTTATTTCTCGTAGTTTTTTTTCCACCACAACAGGCCAGGAGGCTCAATCAATGAATCGAAGCCGGAAGATCGTCATCGACGGCCTTCCAGGACGGCGTGGCCCGCAAGTGTAAAGAGAGCATCTCGGGTTAAAATATCGACTTAGAGATTATTTCAAACTATTTTTAAATTACCACGCAAGAAATGATAGTCAAATTGTGATTTGATCAATCTCATTTTAATTTAAGACAAAGAACTGGATCTTGTGGATACCTCCGTATTTTTTGGTAAAAAAATTGATTCTAAGCTACAATGGGGTCCACATACTCGTATAGCTAATTTATCGAACAGACTTAGTTCTGTAGTCTACGCTGTCAAAAAGAGTCGACATATTACTAATGTAGAAACAGCTAGATTGGTATACTTCAGCTACTCTCACAGCGCTATGTCTTATGTCTTACGGCATACTGCTGTGGGGAAGTGCTGCAGATGTTGATTCTGTTTTTGTGCTGCAGAAGAGAGCTGTTTGAGCAATTTACAATATTAGTCCCCGAGAATCGCGTAGAGCTATGTTCAAAGAATCAATATATTGACAGGCACGTGTCAATATATCTATGAAAACTTAATAAATGCACATAAATCCGACCTTCTGTCCAATTTAAAATTCTCAACTCACTTTTTGATGCGCCTAAACTACTGAGCTCAATAAAATTAAAAATCCCAAATCCCAACCTTAGACAAAACTTACTTTTTGATACCGATAACCATAGAACTAACTATGGTTTTCATTCCCCTATGCCCAGAATTCTTAGGTCTGCCAACAAACATACCAGTCTTGATTTCTTTGATAACAAGTTGTCTTCTTTCAAACGATCACTGAATCAAATTAAATTATTAACACCTCTCTCCCGCTTCCACACCCACCAAGTCTACTATATACCATTGTGTTTTTCTACTTTCCTTTATAATAATTTTATATGCATAAATATGTCCTAAAAAATGCTCATTAGGCGTATATATAAATAAATAAAATAAAATAAAAATAATTTAGAAGAAACGGAGATTTCCTTAGGTTCAACACTAGAAATAAAGATATGCTAGTTATGCCCACTACTAGACTGCAAAAAATATATAATTCTTTTGCCTCAAACTGCATATGATTCTATAATAAGGTACCTCTTTAAATTCAGGCTTTGCCAACAGAGAAATTTAAAGATTTTGTTTTGATTTTGCACAGCCTGTTTGAAAAGAGCTACTATAGAGTCAAAGAATATTTGCAGGACAAGACAGCTTGGCATTAGATTCGTGATTATTGATTTTAGGTTATTGATTTTAGTTTTTTGATCTCTAAATTGTGTTGTAGATTCTAATTTATTCGTTTGATAGGTTTAATTTACTAATTATTGATTTATATTTTATAGTTATAATTTCATCGACGATTATAAGAGATTCAATGAATCCTATATAAAGAATAATAATAATAATATATCCATTTAAAAAAAAAATTAATTGAGAAAAAACGTTTTGGGTAAAATAAATTTTATTAGTCATAAGTTGTTTTATACATAATTTTGATACAATTAAAATATTTTTTTTAATAATAATAATAAATAAATATATATTGTATTTTATAAAAATACAAAAAAAAACACTTAAACTTCTGTGCTGTACAAAATGCACAACAAAAATAGAGTTTCAAACTCTTACTGATTTTTCAATAAATAATCATGAATTCCATGTTCGAATGAATGAACACCCCGGTCTAGAGGGATTAAGATTTTTTTAAATATTTTAAATATTTTTATCTTTTAAATAAAAAAGTAATACACAAATTATAAAGGAGCAAATAAATTAAATACATAAATATTAACAAAAACATTTGTTCAAATTAATAATTTTAATGAGTAGGTATGTCAGCACATTAATAATAATTTGAATAGTGAATATTAACCAATCAGCAACAACAATATATCGTCAGAACATTTAAATAAAATCGGGTGTGGGTTTCACTAGAAAACATTAAAAAAAAATTGTGGGTGTTTTTTTTAGACATGATAACTTTGAAACTAAACCTCAGAGGGTTTAGAAGATTTTATCAGTTTATAAAGCAAAAAAAAAAAATACACAACGGCATTTATGAAATATTTTTTTCAAATTTTACCATTTAGGGGGTTTAATCTATTGATTAATCTAGTATATTTACTGACGATATTTTAAACATATATTAGAACTCATTTTTGTAGTCAGGATATTAGTTAAAAAATTAAACAATTATGTATAAATATTCTTATTCTGAAAAACAGAGGTCAATTATATATAATGAAAGTAACAGTATGTAAGAACTTACCAACTTTTCATGTCTACTGGTTTCAGGACATGCCCGTCTCTTCGTCAGGACACTCACTACACTAACATGCAAATTCTAAAATGTGTTGCATCTACTAAAAGGTAGTGATTGCATCACCCAACTCTGCATGTAATTAATATATTTATTTGTTATTAATATATATATGCTACAGTGAAGGTGAAAGTGTATTTTAGTATTTGAATGTTCGTGTGGTAAGTGTCTTGACAAAGAAACGGGTACGTCTCAAAACTGGTAGACATAAAAAGTCCGTAAATGGTTATTTACTAACATTAGTTAATCTTGACAAATGGTTCTTCCGCAATATTTAACTTAAAAACGATACATATTTTTATCCATGTAAGTCAATGATAAATTGTTTTTATAAAATAAAAATATTATTTACAATTTTTTCTATTGTATTTAAAACTTAACGATTTAATAATTTGTTCATTACGTATTTCTAATAATTAATGTGCAAAACTATCAATTTTGGCTCAAATTGTTATCCTTGAAGATGAAGTTGAATGGTGCTCTGAGATAATTTATACTCGTCGTTCCTTTGACCGGATTCGGTCCGTCCCAAGACATATTGAAATGCCTGATGAAGTTTACAACAGCCACCTCCAGCTCTAGTTCGGCGAACCTCCGACCGATGCAGGAACGAGAACCGAATCCGAAGTGCATCGCGGAGAATGGGTGTGCATTCTTGTAATATAGCTCGGAGTCAACATTTTCTCTCAGCCAGCGTTCCGGGATAAACTCCAATGGGCGGGCAAACTGCTCTTCTTTCACCGACAGAAACATGTGCACGAAAAATATTTTGGTCTGAAAACAAGAAAAAAAAATTAAAGTAGTAAATGTTGCAATAGAGTTACGGAAGTCAAAGCTTTACAAGGCACATGACCTATGTGTGTGTTTTTAAAAAAAAAAAATATTTGCATTCTTTGCATGATTTGCCAAAGATTTCAATTTTGGGACGAGGTATTTCCAGAAAAAAAGTTCCATTTGTATTTCTTGCCATGGCAGTTTTGAGAAACCTTTGAATAGTTGACACTATTATGAGTTAGCTGACTGTTGTATACACTTCGTGGTGCTTGTTTGAAATGCTGAATAAAATTGAAAATCAAATTCAAATATGCTGGATAAGAGGATATGCTGGTATTGTAGGAAAAGAGAGAGCAGATGAACGAGCAAGAGCCGCAACTTGTAAAAGAATGGCACCGTTCTTCTCAGAATTTCCCACTAGCTTTGCTAAACGCTCTATTAAACAAAATACGCAGCAGCATTGGGAGGATCATTACCGCGCTTCTTCTACGGGTACAATCACTAAAATGTTTTTCCCAACGCTGGCTGATGCAGCAAACTTCCGTCGTCATCAGCAAAGTACTTTTGAAACGACCCAAATTTTTACCGGACACGGAGCTATGAGAAGTTACCTATATAGGCTTAAATTAAGGAATGATGACTATTGTCCATGCGATGGTATTTCTTCACAGAGTATTTCAGTGCCCATTTTTCAGTTTACAACGCCATAATCTTGAAGCAGAATGCAGGAAAGATGGAATATAACAGATGTCCACGCTGTAGTTAAAAGTGGTTATCACGCGCCATTGTTCTTGGACTGTGCAACAATGGTGATTGGACTCATAAAGTTAATAAACCAACATCAGTGATCGAACATCCCATTTTCAAGACAAACAAAAAGTTTTTTCCGAGTACCTTAGCCTTGTACAATGACACGTAAGGCTATTTAATACAGGGGTCCAAATATATGTTTAAAAAAATTGAAAATCCCGCAGCTTGTGAGAAAAGGTATGTAATTCCTCTCTTTGATGCAAAGAACATTAAACCAGCCCACATTCATCAACAGATCTGTGAGGTGTACAGAGAACGTGATAAGTGATTCGATGGTAAGGATGGGTGGTGTTTGTAAGACAGTTGTGATGAGTGGGCGTTTCCTTTTATGAATAAGGCGGGACCCTTTTAAAAAGAGAGAATGCAAACAATATGGCAAGTGCCTATAAAATGCTGGGAATTATGTAAAAAAATAGTTTAAGGTCTAAAGATTTTTTACAATATTTTTTTTTCCTAATATGTACTTGTTTTCTTCAACCCGTTAAATAGAAAATATTTTCTGGATACACCTCATATTTTATTTCAGTTGTAAATAACTCTTCTATAAATCATTTTAATAAATCTTGAACATAATTTTTTTAATATTTTACCGTTTTTGCTTGCATTTGTAATTTTTCATACTTTTGAAATGATTTTTATACTTTTTCATACTTTTTTAGCTTGTATTATGTATATGTAATTTTAACTTTTTAACCTGTATTGGGGTACATATATTTTGTTAATTTTAAAATCTTCTTAATTTTTGTAATTTTTTAACATTTGCACTCTCCTACTCGTTCAACTTGTATATATCCATACATGTAGTTTTTAAACTTTTTTTTTATGTATATATCATTTTGAACTCATTTACATACTTCATCATAATTTCTATTCTGCTTTAGTAAATAATGTTAAAGTTTAGTAATACAAAAATGTCTGTAAATAAATATCGTTATCTGCATGTTCCTAAATGAGTTTTTTACAAAAACTCTTTGGAAATATGTATTATATAAAATTATGGATAACATGTTTCCAATTTAATTTTTTTTTTTAAATCCTTACCATGTAAATTCTAAACCAATAATTTAGCATAAATTTTTTATTGAATTGGGTTGCGGTCCCGCGGCTATTATTGCAGACTCACTGATCAGAGGTCAGAGGTTCGAATCCCACTCTACCCTAACTTGATTCCCATTTTTGATAGGGAGTTATTGACAACCCATTGAAAATGTCCCCAAAATCGAAATACTTAAGTAAATCATAACTACACAAATATTTATTTAAAAAAATAAATTAATTAAACACCGCATACCATTACTTTCACAAAGCGTTCTTGAGGTATTATATTGCAAAAAAAGCGCTATATAAGTTACCCATAACAATACTAACTCCAATGCCATATTTCACCATCTATGGTCGAATGCTGGAATCATTCACTCGGCTAAATTTGTCAATTTTATTTTCCTTACCCCTTTTGGAATGCGATAGCCTGACATCACCGTATCCTTGGTGAGGTCTCTCATGGTCCCCGGAGTGACGGGATATATCCTGGCCGCCTCCTTGATGCACGCTCGGAGATAAGGCATCTGGTTCAAGTTGTCGGCTTTGATAGGCTGAGACTTTGACGGCAGGATGGATAGAATTTCTTCGCGTAACTTCTCTTGTTTTATACTGTTCTTGGCCAAATGGTATAATATGTTGATGAATGCTGTTGAAGTCTGCAATTCAAATATTATTTATAAATTAATAAAATTGATTAAACAAGGTAAGGTGGGAGCCATAGTAAAGGACATTATAAATGCAATTGAACGTAGTTATGCAGAAAGCAGCCAGCCATAGAAAAGCGAAACCGAGATCACCTTTATGAAACGAGTGAATAATCAAATCTACACAGCAGTTGGAATGTTTTTGACTTTGACAAATAATAAACCGTGAATTATTTGTTTTTTTTTTCTATCATAAACAAGAATTTCATTATGTATTTGACCAGTTTTAATGATTTTTAAAGTACCGTCAGATTTTTCTAGTGCTGTGGGTAATTTTGCTAATTGAGAAATGCCGTTTTTGTTATCGACACTATTTTCAGAAGGTGATTATTACAGTTTTTTTGTATGAAAGCGGTTGATGCTTTTTAACCGAACATAGAATTTACCTTACTGCACCCGATAACACCAATTCCTAATTTTTTCAAAATTGTGGACTGGCTGCTTTCTGCATAACTACGTTCAATTGTCCAAAAAAAGGAAACTTAAGACTTTGTCTCCACCATAAATAAATAGCCCCTTTTTTATTGTGTTCTTTCTTTGAATGAAAGCATTATTTTGAATTATTTTTAACAATTGCATTTAGAATGTCAAATTGTTGCAGCATGTCCATTTACTATAGCACCCACTCTAGTCATATGATGAACTCACAAAAACCAAATTATTATTACTAGCAGACAACAGTCGGCTATCGCTGACTGTTACATGCTAGGAAATTCTCTTTTTGTTCATTGTTTACTTTGCCTGTGGCAGCCGCTTAATTTAGACGTGTTCGGCGTGCTCAGCGATTTTCGTCTTGGCGAACCAGAATGCCTCCACTATGACGATTGAGTCTTAGTTTCGACGTCATATCTGTAAACCCATGTTTCAGTAATTCTGCATCGTCGCTGACTTCATTTAGTGACACCTGAGCAACTTCCATTTGCCGCTGTTTTTGTTTGAAATTCAACAATTTTGGAACAAATTTAGCTGTCATGAGTTTCATGCCCAAAACATTCGGAAAAAATTTCATGGCATGAGCCAATCGATATGCCAACATCATCAGCGACTTCTCTGATTGTGATTCGGTGATCGTTCATAACTGTTTCATTCACTTTTTGGAAAAAACCTGGACGTTTTCATCGGTTGTTGATGTGCGGCCACGGCCATCATGGAATCGCTTATACCACTTGTAAACTCTTGTTTTACTCATAGCAGACTCACCATAGGCATTTGTTAACATTTCACACACTTTGTTTCACTTCATTTAATTTTTTATGCAAAATTTGATACAAATTCTTTGATGCATTTTTTTGATCAAACGAAAATTGCCGAGTTCATAAAAACACGTCTAACTTTAGCGGCTGCCACAGAAATAAACATTGAATTAAGCTGAAAATTTCAGCATATTTTAGGGGCATGTATACCAACATAACAAAATAAATAGTTTGACAATCGGACTCTCCACACCCGTGATATTTAAAAAATTCCCATTATAATCTGAACACACCTTATATACTGGATAGTTACTGTATATCTGTTTCATCTCTACTTTTGATACCAGTTTGAAAAGTTCAGGGAGTGTACATTGTTAGTATTAAAATTAGTATTTCAGGTCAACCTTGTCGAGAATTGAGACCACAGGCACGAAGGGAAAATCATTAAATTCTAGACTACGAGGTAGATGAAATTCGTTTACCGTATCTATTCCAGCGAGCATCATATCTGAGACCATTACCACAGCAACTTTAGGGTCAATATCAAGTAGTTTCTCTAATACACTGACTTCCTTATTGCTTCCAATTTGGACACCTGATTCCTTTTTCTGTTTAATTCTCTCCAATGCAGAATTAATATTTGTTTGGGCCAAACTGTAAACCACGATGCAAACAGAATAGAGAAATATCACTTTTTTTACAACTTTAAATTAATAAGGGTCTATGAAATACTGTCGGGTAAACAAAATAATTTTTTGACTACTTGTTAGTGGCATAAAAAATATTTTTACATTTGTTAATTTAAATTCCCACGAAAACGGCTCATTGCATTGACCACGCCCCTAATACATCACAATTTGTGGAAATTTTAAAACTTGTTTTTGACCGTTTAAATTTAAATAGAACATCGCCACGAATCTTAAAATAACAACTATCAAGTCTAAACATGTCGCCTTTTTGTGGAGACATATTTTTTTTAATAATTTTTTTTTTAAAGTTACGTATGAAAACATTTCTTCACAATATCCAAATTGATTTTGGAAATACAATTGATTTTTCCAAATCCATTTTATACATTTTTATCGGTATTCGTGATGTGAAATTTCCCTATTGTTTTAAAAACCTCGAATGCCACTAACCAACAATTTTTCAATACCAAGGTTTTGATATTGTTTTTATATATCTTAATGAAATAAAATCAGAATTTCATAAATATTTTATGCATATTTAAATAATAAATAAAATGTTAAGCTAGGGTTTCCTAGGACAGCGGTGCCCGTATTTTAACGGCCGTAGTGAACGGTGATGCAGTGGACAGCCGTCGTAACGTCGACTAGAGAGTGGTTTCCGAGGTAAACGGTGTTAAATGGTGTTCATAATACCGTTTTCCTAGGAAACCACACTCTAGTCACCGTTACGACGGCTGTCCACTGCATCACCGTTCACTACGGCCGTTAAACTACGGGCACCGCTGTCCTAGGAAACCCTAGCTTTAGTGTGACATTTGCTGTTTTTAGGCAATATTTTGACCTTTGTGGTTTTTAGTGCACACTAAACAAATTGAACCAAAATAAGTATGAATAGCTAAAATGAAAATAGCAGTTTTTCATTAACTTGTATAGTAGTGAAACTCTACATTTTTAGATTTGTAAAAATATTCAGTAAACACTGATAAAAACCAATATAACATCTTTGAACTGTCAAACAAGTGATAGTGGCGCACGTAGTGGAGGAATTTTATTTATACATATGCCCAATGGTCATATTTAAAGACATATGTACACATAGAAAATTATTAAAAAGAAAGTAGAAATACTTATTTATTTATTTAATCCAATATAAAATACAAATACATAGTTAACAAAAATGTGTATACAATAGGTACGGTACATTCAATATATTTTTATTTTTATTTATGGATGTAGCCACTCCACTGGCCCACAGGCACATTCGAGAGTGTCAGTGTATTATTTATAAATACATAATTGTACTTACTTTCACATCAATTGTGTAAAAATTCAAAAGAAATAAAAAAAATTAACTAAATCAATAAAACGAAAAAGGATTTTCAAGAAACTAAAATTATATTCTTATATATGAAACATATTCCTCAGCTTCCTGTCTAGTCTTTTTAGCAATCCATTTATGGACTCTAGCTTTGAAAATATTGTTTTTCATTTTGTTCACCAATATGTCCTTGCTTAAAAAGTTGTATAGCTTAGGGGCCAGAAAAGTATAATGCCTTTGTCCGTAGTTTGTTTTTTTCTTTGGGAGCAGAAGTATTGTCTTTTGTCTTTGCCTAGTGTCGTAAATTTGTTGTCTGTCAGGATTTTGATGGAAATGTCTTAAAATTGTCTTTATGTATATTTGTATTATGTCTATTATTATTTTTTATTATTTGACACTTTATATACATATACAATAAATATACATATAAGGGCGGGTATATTGCCTTAAGGCAATTTCTTCCTACCTACCCAAACCGTTCAGTTTGAGAAAATTATAAATACACGGACATATTGAATCTTACAATTTTATACAAAAATTAAAAGCAAAGATTAACAAAAATAAATATATGTATAAAAAAAATAACACTTTACTATGAAGAGAAGAGAGGGGATGGGAAGGAAAGAAGAAGGATAAAGGAACAATTTAAATATTTAGATAGTGACATTTCAATCTTGACTCTATCGGGCGTCTCTAACATTAGTGGGTAGATTATTCCACAATCGAGCGGCTACTACTGTGAAAGAGGAGGCAAAAAAATTAGAGCGATGAAAGGGTATTAAAAGGGTTCTCTCGTTACTAGAACGAAGAGATAATCCGTGTTGTGAAAGAGGTTGGATGAGCTCTCTCAGATAAACAGGCGAAGTGGGATTATTTAAAATATTGTGAAGAAGTGATAGAATGTGAATGTTTCTTCTATGCCTGATACTGAGCCAGTGTAGTTGCGTGCGATACTCGGTTATGTGGTCAAATTTGCGAAGATTAAAGATATAACGAATACAAATATTCTGCAATCGTTCTAACTTATCAAGCAATTCAGAGTTAGCATCTGGATAACATACATCCGCGTAGTCAAGGAGTGGAAGAAGTAAGCTCTGGACTAATGTTTGCTTAACATTAATTGGCAAGAAACACTAGTACTGGAAATTCTGTAAAAAGTCTGTCTGTAGAAAATTGGTAAGGCTTTTTGTTGGCTACTCTTAGTGAGGCTTTTTGTGCTTTCATTAATGGCTCTAATGTGGTTTTACTTGTTCCTTCCCATCCTATTATTCCGTAACTGATAGTTGATTGTGCTAGAGCATAGTATACATTAACTAAAGTCTTTTTGCTTAGGATGTTTCTAATGTTTTTAAATAAACATATCATTTTTCTTAGTTTGGTTGCTGTCTTATCTATGTGTATGTTCCATCTTGAGTAACTATCAATGTGCGTACCTAGATATTTTGTATGATCAACCTTACAATACACAATGGTATATGGTAGACTTGGAACAAACACACTCCTTTTGTCAACATTCCCCTCTGTTTGTTTTAAATTGCTCTTTTGAGCTTTTGCAGGATCTCACAGTATCGTGCTGCAATAATCGTCTCCCCCTGAGGCAAAAAAATTAGTCAAAATTTTCCCTTTTTGGTCCCAAAATACAGATGCCATGATTTTTTTGGCCGAAATTGAGGTTTTGAATTTTTCGGCAGATGGGGAACTAGTGTGCCGCCATTGTGATGACTGTCTTTTTGTCTCAGGGGTGTAATGAGCCACCCATGTTTCATCACCAGTCACAATGGAGCTCGGAAAATCCTCATCTTCCAATTCAAATCGCTCGAGGAACTCACGAGCGCTAGTGATCCCATTCAATTTGTGCTGCTCTTGGAGAGATTCCTTATTGGCATCTTTCATAGAAATTAACACTACGAGGCAAGTTTTGGTAACTACGAGGGTCGCCGGTGCTCGTTGTGTTCAGGAGACCCCCACTACCAATCATTATTGCCCACTTTCGGAAAAAAAATTCACAGCACGAGAGCCAGTACTGTTACTTTCTGGATATGCCTTGTGTAATATGATTTGTCAATCTCACCCGTATCTATAAAGGTTTCAGCTTTTTAACTTTCCAAAAATTAACAGATGGAATAATTTAAGGAATACGGATTTTCAAACATAGGCAGAATGTTACAGTGTGTAAAGTAATAAGTTTTTCCTCGAGATACTTACTTTATTTGTTCATTGTATAAACGCATAGCCTTCCTGTATGTTGGCGTAGAGATATACTTCCATAGGTTTGGTTGAAAATCTAATTTCTCTCCTATTGCTAATACACTTTGAGAGTTTTGCACAATCTTATAAGGAATGGAATCCAACGGAAGATCGTCAGCGAGACACCCTAGTCTCGTGTCCAGGGCTAAGGAAGCGATAATCTCAAGTGCCCATTTGTTGGTCATGTTCATGATACAGTCTTCAACTCTGTTCTCTGAATTGCGGTTTCTTTTGATCCTGGAAAAAAAACAAATTATAAAAAATTGTAGGCAATTTATATTGGGGACTTAATAAAAATTAGTAAAGAACATATAATTAAATGTATTGTCCATCGCTAGTGACTACATTCTCCCATCATTCTGGTAGAATGCGAATACCATATCGAAAGAACGACTCATCTTTTGAAGTTATCCACGAATCGAGCCATTTTTGTCTTGTCATAAAAACGGAAATGCTGCCTAGCCAGGCCACGCATCATCGATCGGAACAAGCGGTAATCGGAAAGAGCAAAGTCCGGTGAATACGGCAGGTGGAGTAGGGCTTCCCATTTGAGCATTTCTAAGTACATATGTTTAGATTTTAAGTTTACAAAATATCTAGAGTATTTTTTATTTTTTTATTTTATTCTAGTAAAATGGCTACATAGTGCAGAGCCAATTCTTCCATTTAAACATAAATATAAACATAGCCATAAATATAACCATAAACATAAAACAAAATTTTATATTTGTAGCACTTATGGTGATCTTAGCATATCCCGCCATCGCTCAAACAACGGTGAATGGATCCACCCTGCAGTAGCTTGGAGAAGTGCGTTATTAGAGCTTTTCGGGCGTAGCCTCCAGGCTCTTTGGCGAAGTAGGGCAGCGAAGGTGTTTACCCGTCCAGCTGTAAACATTTCGTAGGCACTGCAATACCTAGGCAGTCCGAATAATTGCCTCTATGAATTATTATACGTGACCCTTAATTTATTCCATGCTGCTTGCGTATAATTGTTGCATAGTTCCGCTGTATACATGGACGTCAAATACGAAGTACTTCGTTACTGCACTGAAAGAAGCGTCTCGCTAACATAGAGGCCCTGACATTGATGGCTCTTCTCTGTCTCTCTATGTCCTGATCATCTTTACAATCATCAGTCAGTATGCGCGCCCTAGATACTTGACTTTTGCAATATTAAAAAATCAATACAAAAACTTGTGTAAATCTGTCTGTCTGATGTCACTACCAGCAGGCATGTATTTTTTTTAGCCAGAGGGCTTATTTTGGTAGAATGAAATTTTGTATAAAAGAAAAATATTTGAAATAATTCAAATTAAAATTCAGAAAGTTAGTCCTTCATATATTAATTGTTTTTTTTTTAGTTCGGTGGTATCGCACGCTTATCAAATTAAGATTCCTTCAATTGAGTATTGATTGAAGTTCTATGCGCTAACTGCTACATTCTCGGAATTTTCGGTGTGACCTTCGGTCTATTATTTTAGCAGGTAAAAGCAATCAGGATCCAACAAGCAGTAACTCAATTATGTGTTCACAAAGCGGGCGAACGTTCGACAACAAAGACAATTAGTACTTAATTAATTAAGTATGCTCAATAACAGAAGACCTTAGAATAACTCAGTAAGAAGCATACAAATATTTCAGAAAAATCAGAAAAAACAACTTAATAAAATATTATTTTTTTTCTTCTCTTCCAGGTATTTCAGTTACATTGAAAAATTAAGATTAAATCATTAAGGCTGTAGTCTAGTAAAACGCGCGCAAAATTGGGAAATCATACAATTTTGCTATTTTAAAACGAATGATTTTTTTTAATCGCGCAATAATAAAAAAATAAAAAAAACATGAATTAGATAAAAACAATCATTTTTAAAGGTATTTCTATTAAAAAATATACTTAAAAGTTTAATGTAAATAAAATATATTTACTTTGAAACCGGCAGATTACGCCATTTCAAATTTAGACTTAACTTAGGTATCTGGGATCTCAATAAAGACTAAGTATTAAACTAAAATTTGTGATAATTATTTGAAGATAATAAATGTAACATGAAAGTGGCCACGGCACAATCTTATTTTTTTGTTTTTGAAAAGAAATACAAGCATTTTAAATCACATGCATTTTTGTGACATTTTCCTTTATTTCTACATAAAATTATGCCTTTGGTAATACTTTAAAAAATATATATTTTTTGAAATATTTTAGTTGAAACCTTTTTTTATAGAATTATATTATTATTTTATTTTTTTAAAGAGGATAATTCTGGTTGTAATATTCAATTTAAAACAACATCTTATTAACATTTTTATGACCTTCATACCTGCCCTTCTTGGTAGCGGTATTGGTATTTATTTTATTTTATTGAAATAAACGGCACTTAGTGCCTTTTACATATAAGTTGCATATAATAAAATACATACTGGTAAGTATATATATATTTTTTTAACAAATTTTAGTTCAATACTTAGTCTTTATTGAGATTCCAGTAGCTCAATCACAAATAACTATCGATGTGCTAATAAGCGATGTGATAATAATTTCTCACTGTAGTTGTTTATCGTATTCGCAATGGCAATGGAACATCCGTGATCACCTAATATTAAATGTCAAAATATTTACGTTTCGCGACGTATAATCCCGCTGCGCAATCACATATTTAAATTTCGCCGGTGTAAATATGGAAAATATTCTGAAACTGCTATTTTTTAAATGATTTTTATTATTTATCATGCTTTTTATTGCATTTAGCCGGCGGTTGGTTAACCATGTCAAGAAAAGCAGTCGCCATAGTAATTGTAATTTAATTTTAATTTGTTTGTTTTAGATACTCCCTAACTATTTTGCAAATGCAATATATTTTAGGTATAATTTTTTATAGTAAACGCCGATTTTTCGCCAGTGAACTGTATTTATTTACGAGGAAAACAAAAAACAAACCGACACGAGCGTTTGAGACTACACACGCGTTGACTTATGACTGCGATAACTTAAGCATGTTCATTGTGATCGCTCAAATGCCTAGCATGTTTTTATGCACGTCCATAGTTATTTGTGATTGAGCTACAGATATCTAAATTAAGTCTAAATTTGAAATGGCGTAATCTGCCGGTTTAAAAGTAAATATATTTTAGTTACATAAAACTTTTAAGTATATTTGTTAATAGAAATACCTTTAAAAATTATTGTTTTTATCTAATTTAAGTTTTTTTATTATTGCACAATTAAAAAAAAAAATTGTTTTAAAATAGCAAAATCGTATGATTTCCAAATTTTGCGTGCGTTTTACCAGACTACAGCCTTAACTCTTAAAAGACCATAAAAAAAAAAATTATTTAAAAAAAATTTCGACGTTGGAAATATATTTACAACAGGGTGCTATGAAATTAACTTACTTCTCAACAAACTCCAGAGAGATGACATCCACTGGTTCTATGTACTGTCGGACCATTTTGGGTTGCATCATAATAGTGTTTACTTTGTTCCTGAATTGGTACCAATCATCGCCGTTACTGGAATAAATAAAAAATCAGCAGTTATAATTTTTATGGCACTTGGTGAGAATCAGGAAGTTCATTGCTATGGAAAATTGGATATAAAAAATTATTCATTGCACGCAGTAAAAATTAGAGCATTTAATTACGCAGCGAAGTTTCTTGAAATGCATGAATAAAATCAATAACAAAAAACGATTTAGTGATTAATTAACCTAGCTTACAATATCAATTTTTTTCTATTATTATAATTGTGCAGTCATGTTCATACAATGGTATATGCTTAAAATATATATATTTCAGAATGGGACATCATCATCATCATTTCCCTATACTACCCTGTGGTGCATAGGGAACTTAATTGGTACTCAAATTACAGCATATCTTGATCATTTTTGTTACATAGAAGGTAAGGCGATCGGTACAATGCAAATTAATATCCATTTGGCAATTCTCGACCTGAGTACGGCCCATTGTTTTGCTGCGAACTGTAGCTAACTTAATACCCAATAGTCATAGAATGGTTTTTCTACGTTCGGGCTCCTCTCTGGGTTACGCATTATTACTCTGGGGGTTTTTAGGTAAAGGGCGAGCTCTCTAACATCCTCAAGTTTAACCAGTGGTACCCCGAGGATGCAGCTTCTTTTGTGTTATAAAGCATCACATTCACAACAACAACAACAACAAACCATCACGCCGTTTCCCCGTAAGGGTAGGCAGAGAGGATAGAACGCCACAATACTCTTTCTTTGCCTACAGATCTCGCTTCCTCTACATTCATACATCTTCTCATGCACGCGCATCGATTATTCCGACTTTTGACATGTCCATCTTCAAGTATTTGTTGGATTTGGTCATGCTATGTCTTTCTCGGTCTTCATCTATTCTGCATCCATCAACATTCGCACTGTAAATATTATTAGCCGTTCTTTCGCTGTCCATTCGTTCTACATGTCCAAACAAGCGCAGAGCTCCTTTCTTGATTTTGTCGATAATGCTTGTCTCAGCCCTACATAATGTACGGATATCAACATTTGTGCATCTATCGTACATAGTTTTACCACACATTCGCCTGAGAGAATGCATTTCGACAGCATTCAGCCTTCTTTCATCCCTGTTTTTCCAAGTCCATACTTCGCTCCCATACATCAGGGTCGGGACCAGAACTCCGTTGTGAACTGCTAATTTTGCCTCTTGTGTCACATAGAACGTATATAGGTGTTTCACCATCTGCACTGCAGACCTACGATTGTTAATTTAGGTTACTTATTAAATATGAAAAATTACCTAAGAATCTGCTGACAATTTGTCACGCATGCTTGCAATTCAGTAGAATATTAATTATATGATATAATTTATAACAATTCAGTAGAACATTACTTATATGATATAATTTATAACAATTCAGTAGAACATTAATTATATGATATAATTTATAACAATTCAGTAGAACATTAATTATATGATATAATTTATAACAATTCAGTAGAACATTAATTATATGATATAATTTATAACAATTCAGTAGAACATTAATTATATGATATAATTTATAACAATTCAGTAGAACATTAATTATATGATATAATTTATAACAATTCAGTAGAACATTAATTATATGATATAATTTATAACAATTCAGTAGAACATTACTTATATGATATAATTTATAACAATTCAGTAGAACATTAATTATATGATATAATTTATAACAATTCAGTAGAACATTAATTATATGATATAATTTATAACAATTCAGTAGAACATTACTTATATGATATAATTTATAACAATTCAGTAGAACATTAATTATATGATATAATTTATAACAATTCAGTAGAACATTAATTATATGATATAATTCATAACAATTCAGTAGAACGTTAATTATATGATATCTTTATTTATAAAATTCCTCTGTAAGTGTGATGTCACCAAACTCCTCCTAAACGGCTTAACCAATTTACGTGCGGTTTTCAGAAAAATATAGATTTTCGCGCTGTGCGTGCTCGTAGACATTAAAATCTTCAATCCAATATGTAAAAACGAAGTAAGAAGCATAAATGTTTTATTCATCGATCTACCAGGGTTGCATTCGAGGAGAATGCATTTACAAAAAAATGGAAAGGTGTTGTTTTTTTGTGTATAAAAAATTTTGTTTTTGAATGTTTACAAACAGCATTCGTTTTTTGTGGATCTCAATCAGATTCTTTCCTTAAATTTCTTATAATTTCTATCCATTTATTTCTTTTAACTGGATTTTTGGTAACACTACAATAATATTAAATTCAATACATTTTTAAAAATCGTATTCCCACATAAGTACACCCCTCTGTTGGTGAGAAGACCGAAGTTTGACGTTTGCAAAAAGAATGCCATATTTGAAAAAATATTTATTTTATGTTTTGGGATTCAACCATAAACAAGTAGGTACCTACTTAAATTTGATATTTGAATATTAACAATTTTTGGTATTGGAATTTAATCACAAACAAGTACCTAGGTACTTACTTATCAATAAACAGTATTTTTCCAAGGCAAGCCAACGTTCGGGCAGGACAATGTCTTTGGGGTCAGTAAGTAATTTATTATATTTGAAAATTAATTAAAAAGAAAATCACGGCTAGTAAAAATAAAATAAAAAACATACGATGTGAGAAGTCCTTTAGCATCCTTGAACACTTCCTGTCGCATATTTTCTCGAAAGTAGGTCATACTGGGAAGGATATTTCTAGCAGGATTCACGCTCTCTTGTTTATAAACCTAGAAATAAGATCAACCATACACAATACATATTAAAATCTATTTCAACAGAGACGGAAAACATTTTTGAGAAGGGAAAATGGACGTCTAGGCATTTACGGGGCTTATGACCTGCCATTGGCTGTTCTAAGGCAGTAAATTATAATAATATTAAAAAGTAATTACAGTTTTATCATAATGTGTGCTTTTTCAGTCTTAAAAGTAAACAATGAATATTTATAATACCAAATGTTTGTGGTTTGAATCCCACTCTACCCCAACTTGATTGCCATTTTCTGATAATGAGTTATTTACAACTCGTTGAAAATGCCCCTCAAAATTAAATATTTGGGTGAATCATAAAAACGCAAATATTACTTTGTAAAAAAATAAATATTTCTATTAAAAATTTAATGAAATAAGTATAAAACACCTTTGTTTTAAACTTTTTATTTTTATTTTTTCTATGGACCAGGTTCAAAGCAACACATTTTTTTAAAAAAAGGTATAATTTACTAATGCATTTCTATTTTATTTCTTACTATTTACTCATATTTAGTTTACTTAATATTACTAAACGTATGGAGCTAATAAGTCTAGATTTTTTATCAGGTTCTTTTCAACTATAAATTTTATAGTTTACTATATAGATTTAAGTTAATATTAGGACATTCATAAATAATGTATGTACTGACTTAAAACTAAGTTAATAAATTAAAATATAAATAATACCAAAATCTCTATATCCTAAGTCCTAAGTCATTACTAGTAAAACAAGAAACCAGCTTATGGCCTTCTGCATCGGACAGCAATTTCTCCGACTCCCTCCGACCAATATGGATTAAAAATGCAGTCAACACCTTCCTCAGCCTGGCAATCCCACCACATTTCCACAAATCTGGGATAATATTTTTGATTGATACCTTGTATCTAGTATCTGGATTTGATACCTTGTATCAATCAAAATTGATTTAGTTTTACATATTTATCTATTGACCAACGGGCGCTTTCACCTGAGACCCGGTCTTGTAGCCTACTTAGGTGAAAGCACTCATTAGGCAAAAAAGACATAAGTAAAACTAAAAACCCAAGACTGGTATGATTGATGTACTGTATAGAAATTATATTGTATCTTTATATTTTAAAGTCATATATTTAAACTTAGTGATCGATTGCGGACTCTTGTGAGTACTTTTTATAAGTTATCTTTTATTTTGCCTAAAATCACTCTTAAAATTATTTTTTTTCTTTAGTAGAATCAATAATAAGATATGATATAAAGTCGTGGGGACATTCGACTAAAACTAATATTGAAATGATCCAGGGTCTACAGTATTCTATAGTTAAGCGAATTGTACCTGCAGAGATTTACGAACAAAGAAGTAATAATGATCTCCTGTATAAAACAATCAAAACTCTGCCTGTTCGAGGACTACTGTGGCTTTGCATCATTTTGGAACAATTTAATAGTAATACATTCAAGTTTCCTCTCAAACATAAACATAATACACGCTTCACGTCTAATGATGGCTTGGTAGTACCAAAAGTATGTAATAAATATGGAAATAGAACTCTCAAATATTTGTTTCCTAGAATTTTTTATTTATTACCAAAAGAACT
Source organism: Micrasema longulum (assembly GCF_059751315.1). Classification (NCBI taxonomy): domain Eukaryota; kingdom Metazoa; phylum Arthropoda; class Insecta; order Trichoptera; family Brachycentridae; genus Micrasema; species Micrasema longulum. The sequence continues at coordinate 440,238 of NW_028277841.1, forward strand.
TAAATTTAACTCACATTGTAACAAGAGCAAAATAAGAGAGTGGCTACTCGATCAAGAGTTTATATATGAATAGTAGCTTAGCTGTAAATATTTTAATTTTTCATATATTTTCCTGTATTTAAAAAATAAATTTATATATTATTATTTGTATAAACATGTTTATTCTGATCTTTCCGGCTGTTAATTTTAATCTGTTATTCATTGTTTTTATAAATGTAAATAATATTATTAAGTCAGTATAAATATAATCTTCACCAACAAGCTACAAAAAGTGGCTTGGTGGGATTTTAGTTTTAGTAAAAATATAACAAGTGATTTTTTTTTTAAATTGTAAAAATGTATAATTATGCTATTAAATAAAAATAAAAAATTAAAAAAATTAAAAAAATTTATTTTTTTAAAAAAAGTACATTCACGGAGACCGCCCTTGCATAATATCACGTGCTTGGCAAATTTGACACTTTGTCAAAAATTCGCAAAGCATGATAGAAAAACATACGATGGACTGATATTTACTGTATTATAATTATATTTGTTTACTTAATGCCAGGCAAACGCAATAACCAGTACACCGTGAGGCCGACCAATCTCCACTAGATTTCCTTTTCCAGTATTTTACTCGAGAATAGCGGCCGAATAAATTTTAAATAAATACAAAAGAAAATAATGAATTAATGTAAATATTCGCTAATTTGACTGTGACGAGATGAGGATTCTTGCGCATTGAAACTAATGTTGGTATTATTAAGACAATTCTAATGTGTAAAGGCAAATAGCCACAACTTAACAGACAACCGTTCAATATAACAGGGCTCAATGTTTTCCTATAAGTCCAATATACAGACAGTTTTTGTTGAAATAAATATTTTTATATATTTATTATCAAATACATGCAGTCTTTCCTAAATCTATAGATGTTTTTAGTTTCCCTCAGACTTTCAGACAACTCATTAAACTTTTTTAAGCCTTTATAAAACAGGTTAGGTTGTTTTGAGTTTCAGCCAGGTCTCCTCAGGAAGCCTGAAATTGTCTCCACTCTTCGTAATCAGTAATTTTCTTTGACTACCAAATCTCATAGTTTTCTTATTTGGATCAAATGTGGCACTGAGCCCTCAGGTAGCTCGGTGGCACACAGATTACATATAGTTAAAGTTCTACTTATCAAAATCCGAAAATCTTTCAACAAACCGTTTCTATATCTTCAGGAGACAGTAGGTACACTGCCTCGGGTTGGCCGATGATCCCCCTCAACCTTATGACATTTCCATATTGTTTTTGTACAGTTTCCAGAAACTGATTCACTTCTAATTTGTAATATTCTCCTGTAACAAGCAAACAAATAAAGGCGTGTGGTGTCCCGCAGTAGTGACGCGAACTCCAGACCAGGAGGTCCGATGATCTTATATAGTTTACTTATATAGTTTTATTCCAATCAAAACTATTTACTAAAAAAAAATAGGCAAAAGCACACAGAGTTAAAACTTTGGATACAAAAGTTTAACCACTCTGTCAGCTGGTTCACTCACCCGCAATGGGCTTATATCATTGTAATAATTAATAAAAACAACTTGTATCAGTATTACTATTTACATCCCCTCAATTAATTATATGAAACAGCAAGAATCTCACCAATCTTCGGAAGGAATCTCCAAGTATTTCCAAAGATAGGGATTGGTTTAGGTCCTGGCATATCCTCAAAAGGTTTAGCCTTGTCCCAAGTGGCTCTATCCACATGGCATAAAGGATCAGAACCCTGTATCTTGTCTGATTTCCGAATAGCGGGACACTCCTGTGTCACATTTCCTGATATCTGACCTTCAGGACATGATCGGGTCAGGAATCTATGAATGAATAAAAACAAATGTAAATCATAAACATTAGGTTTAAAAGAAATATTTTTTTAGCTTGGAATGCAAAATGCCTGCATAGTGCAATGATCGAAATTATATCATCATTATGGATAACTTATACAGCGACATTTTAGTAATATAATACCTCAAGGGCGGTTTACAAAGAGACTATATGAATGTCAATTTGAACTTAAAATTGATTATTTAAAAAAAAACACTTATTCATTTATAAATTTGACGATGTCGGTCACGATGAAATCCGGTCACTGGTAAAAATGATAAATAAACAAACAAACAAACCATCACGCCGTTCCCCGTAGGGTTAGAAAGATATATATGATAGGATAGAACGCCACATCACTCTGTCTGTACATACAAACCTCGCTTCCTCTACGTTCATACTCTTGACATGGCCATCTTCTAGTATTCGATGTACTTCATCGTGCCATGTATTTTTCGGTCTTCCTCGTTTTCTGCATCCATCAACATTAGCTTCTTAGATCCTTTTAGCTGTTCTTTCGCTGTCCATTCACTCTACACATCCAAACTAACGCAGCACCCCTTTCTTGATTCTGTCGAAAATGCATGTCTCATCCTTACATAGTTCAAGGATCTAGACATTTGTGCATCTTTCATACATCGTTTTACCACACATTCGCCTGAGAGGCGGCATTTCAACAGCATTCAACCTACATTCATCATTATTTTTCCAATTCCATACTTTGCTGCCATACATTAGGGTTGGCACTAGAACTCCATTGTGAACTGCTAGTTTTGCCTCCTGTGACAAGTGGAATAAAACTATATAGGCATTTTTATTATTATATTTAAAATGCAGTCCACCAAGATATGTCAGTAGAAAAACTCAATTAACTAATGAGACATTTTTAATCAATTGAGATTTTCTACTGACATTTCTTGATGGAAGTACATTTTAGTTACAATAATAAAATTAAGAATCTACCGATTTTTGGTAAAATCTACCAATCTACCGAATTTGATTGAAATTCTACCGATTTTTAAACATTTCCATTTTTTCAATTGAATTTTTTTTACTATTTATTCGTCTCCAATTTAGGCAATACCATAGAATTAACAATAGTCCAGAAGGAGCGTAGAATCATATTAAAATACATCGGACTGTGTCCAAAAAACCCCCCACTTCGACTCACTTTCGCCGCGCGCATGCGTGAAGTCACCGCGTAATGTTGCCAGATCGCGAAAAATATAATCATAACACAAATGTAAGATATTTAAAAAAAGCAATTTGTTAATTTCTCTTAAATTTTAATGTACACATGGAAACATTGATTGACACAACAGAGTTGATAAGTAAAGGGTCATTTAACAGGAGTAATTTATTTCATGAACTTTGAACTTAAAAAATAATACAAATTTTATTTTACATAACACTGATGTTTTTATGTCATGTTAAATAATATTTGATGTTTTAAAGATAATGTCGGTTAAATACCGGTCTTCGGTTTGTTTTTTGTTTACCTCGTAAATAAATACAGTGCACTGGCAAAAATCGGCGTTTACTATAAAAATAATACAATATATTTTGCATTTGCAAAATAGTAAGAAGTATCTAGGTAATACAAAAAAGTTATTACTATTATATACTATTTATAAATGTAAAATGTAATAATGTATAAAGTATCAATGATGTGTATAAACTTAATATATAATCTCTCCTCCTTTCCTTTTTCCTCTTTCCGCTTTTTCCTTTTTTCCATTGAGTAATAGTTTTGATTTAAGGTAATTTATAAACAAATACATTTATTTCTATTTTCATATATTTTTAACTTTTTAATCTTTTTTTTTTCTATTGAATATGTTCTGTAACTTGAATTATAAAAATAAAACTTTTATTTTATTGGTTGGTTGGAAGAAATTGCCATTTGGCAATAAGCCCGCCAATGTATAAATAACATTATGTACAAAAAGTTAAATAAATAAATTAATTAATATGTATGTATAAAATATAATATAAATATGTGTGTGCGAATATATATGTATATATGTGTGTAAACGTTTGGTTATGAATGCATAACAAGTGCCCCGACTCAACACGGATTTTCTAGCGAGTCGGAGCAAATTCACAGACATGGGTCGTTCCTGATTGTGTCGCTATAACTGTGTCTCTTTCCTTAACAAATGTATGTATAATGTAATTAATAAATAAAAATAATAAAAAAACTATGGCGACTGCTTGTCTTGACATTTGGCTTGCCAACCGCCGGCTAAATGAAATAAACAGCGTGATAAATAATAAATAAATAAATATAAATAGCAGTTTTGGAATATTTTACATATTTACACAGGTGAAATTCAAATATGTGATTGCGCAGCAGGATTATACGTCGCGAAATGTAAATATTTTGACATTTAATATTAGGTGTTCACGGATGTTCCATTGTGATCGCGAATCGATAAACAACCATGGTGATAAATTGTTATCACGTCGCTTATTAGCATGTCGATAGTTATTTGTGATTGAGCTACTGGGTAAATAAACAGTACTTATGGCCAGTTGCACAAATTTTTTTAATAATGTTTAATTTCGTCAAAATAGAGAAAAAGAGTTTCTCACGAAAAAGTCAAATAAAACAACTTATTTTGATAAAAACGCAGCAATTATTTATCTTAACGTTTTTTTATGCAACTGACATTTTCAAGACTATTTTTTAAAGTATTTCACTCTTTAGGTCATGTCTATATTTTATATGTAAATGAGATCATGCCTCTAAAATATTTTTGGAACAAATATTCCTCGGGCTTAATGATTACAGATTGATAAATGCATTACGTAAACTTGTTATTCTTTTAATAACAATAATAATGTACTGAAGCGTCGCATATCACCGTCCACTTGCTTGGTTATCAAATAATTCAGCTTAGTTTGAACACTTTTCAGCGCGGATTTAACTAACGAAATAAACATATATCTCAAACACACTGATATCGCAGAGAAAAACAATAATGTTGTTTGTTTATGTTAACTGATTACCTGACATTAACATCTGGACAGTCGTTAGAAAGTGAGAGTTTACCACTCGAGTAAAGTAAACTTTTGACTCCCGTTCTTGCGCTCTGCCTAAACTTTAACATGTTTACAAAAAATAAAACAACACACGCGGCGTAATATGAAACTTATTGATTACGATCACTTAAATCTGCCGTGCAATTTGACACCCATTTGACAGATAACTGCACACACCGCCACTCCCGCTACTAAACGACAAGATTTGTGTCAAATTTAAATGACCAGAAAAAAAAATGGCCGCAAACAGTAAACAAACTGATTGCAGCTGGCTACTTTAAAACGGTCTGGTAATACAAATGTCTTTAAGCAAAAAGTCACATCATTTGAATGTCAACTAACTTAATAGCTTATTAATGTTCATTCTTTATTGCTCAAGTCTCTACATGTATATTATATACGTAGCTTTGTATACATGTAGACTAGACGCTATTTTATTTGCGATTTCTTTGTTTTAATTTCAGAACTCTGTAAATAGCACTGTGGGATAATTTGTTACACATAGTATTATTTTTGGATTTATAATCTTGTATGTAAACGGGGTTTTTAGATATTATTAATTTAGTTAGATTATGAAATAATAAATATATTGTAAATATCTGAAATACTTAAATGCTTGGGTAGATACTATTAGATATTTATTTACACTACATAATCAATTGAGGCGATTGTTTTAAAATACCGAAATTAGAACGGTGGCTAGTGTGATAAAAAAATATTTAATTTGATACCAAAAATATTAGCAAGTTAAAAGTATAAAAAAATATTAAAACATGTAATTATAATAGGCCCGAAACCGCGTACGCGCATCAAACTGAAGCCGGCTAAACTACTCGTAAATTAATAGTTTTACATTTTGGCCATTAGTTACTCTGTAGACGTTGCTTAGTACGCAAGTGCCAATTTAAATTCAATTATGCCGTGTTGTGTCGTTTTTAAGTGCCAAAATACTGCGGGGATTTAATGGGAATACGGTGGGATCACATTTCATGCTTAACTAGCGAATTCACAAATAATATCATTCAAAAAATCGATTATTTTATCGTCTGTCAGATTGTAAAATAAAACAAGATGGACATTTTGTTAGTATTGCCAGAGAAGTTGAATTTTATACCCGGATTTCTATTAATAAGCCTTAGTTTAATATTAAACGGTATTGATTTACATGTTTTTTTTTTACAGTCCAATCAGTAAAATATTTCATGTGGTAAAACTTATCACAAACATAACATAACACAAAATTAACTTGTATTTGTGTTATGATAATACTTGTTCGCGGTCTGGCAACATTACGCGGCCATTTCACGCATGCGCGCATGTCGTGCAGGGGGGAGGGGGGTAGTTGGGAAACCTTTAGACACAGTGCAATGAATGCAAACTTGGTTATACCCGCCTTCTGGTATATTATAATTCTATGATATTTGTTAGATTTACTTTTTTAGTACAAACTTTGACCAATTTGTTTGACCAGTATGTTTTTCGGTTGGCTAAAAGATATTGCTTTTAGCAATAGCCCTAAAATACGTGTATTTTTTATACTTAACTTTTGTGTTTTTCGTTCTAAAATATTTTAATTGAGACCCCTGTGTTAATTGTTGTTAAATGAAAATGAACTTTTATCAGTAGGAAAGGTTTTTATCACTTATCGACCGTTTAATATTAGGGTACCGTAATATGAGATTCTGGTCGTTCATTCTATAGCGGAAGAAGAGCGTTTTGTGGGCCATATATAGATAGATACAGATACCTAACTAAAGGCGGATTTTCATTGTTGTGTTGTGGAGTGGTGTGTTGAGGAGCTATCTGGCGCATATCGCCAATATGAATTTTGTGTGCTATTATAACTTAAAACCAATTAAAAAGAAATAATAAGGAATATAAAAAAAGAATTTGGTTGGGATCCATAAAAAGCGAATGTTGTTTGTGAACATTCAAAAACAAACATTTTTTTAAAACAAAAAAACCACATCCTTCCATTATTTGTATATGCATTCTCGGCAAATGCAGCCCTGAAGAACGATGATAAAAACATTTATTCTCCTGACTTTTTTCTACTTGATACATTGAACATTTTAAGAGCTACAAATATGTTTATGGCAAACTGTAATCTGTAGGTACAGGTGTCACCGCAGAATGACCGGGCGTAGGTAGCCGCGGCCGGCGTACGATAAGCTTCTAGGGAGATTATCGCTGCCTAGAGACCCCTTGCAGGTTCGCTAGTAGGTAGCACTGGCGGCTGCAACCTGAAGCAGGCAGGGTTTTAAGGCCAGTGTCGCTTTGTCAGCGGGAATGGCGTATGTTCTGGGGAGGTAGCCAAGTTCCAATGATCCGGGGTCCGAAATCCAGCCTAAAAAATATCCGTATTCCAAGTCAAGGGGTAGCGGCGGTTGAATATTCCAACTGGCGAAGAGGTCCGGGTTGAAGCCAAATCGGGAAGCGGAGAGACAATAGGGAGAGTGAAAGCCCGTAGTGAGGTTGATGACTGACTAATGTATTATTTCACAACATTATTTTGGTACGTGTATTTTGTACATACACAAATCTGGATTTCTCCCAAGGGGGAGTAGGTATATATTTTTATTTATATCCCTACAGAGATGAGGTAGAATTTTATCAAATTCGGGATTATGGATATTCGAGCGTTTACAGGGCTTATGACCTGTCATTGGCTGGGTTAAGTGGCCACTTTAAGTACTACAACATTCCCCATTCCGCTTATTAGCAAATATCCACACAGGTAACATTTTTAATTTTTGTATATATATGTTATTAAATGACAAACCATTCACAAGCGAGTTGGAGCGCCATCTATGTATTGATATTGAAGTTCTCATTTAATTCTACCTCATCTCTGTAGGGATATAAATAAAAAAATATTATTTGACCGTCGGGCTCTGAATACAATATGTTTTACCGCATGGTGGTGTCGCTCGACCAATAGCGGGCGGGACTAGACCGGCCAATCACGTGGTGAGAGAGATAGCGAGCGCATTTGCTCACTCTATCTGTCCCTCTCACGCCACGTATAAGGAAGCCCCCCCCCCGCTAGCGCGAACGCCGCAAACCGCGCGGCAGTTGACATACGGATCTAAATAATACGTACAACACAGTAAATAATAACATCTTTATTTCATATATTGAATAGTCCTTATTCAATGTGCTTCGGTATGGCGATGACCACTTCCGAAAGTGACAAATGCTAGTCTTTATTGTGGGGACAGTACCTCGCATACACATACCGAAGTCCCTATTCTGTGCACTTACTGAGAGAACCCAGTAAGGACCGTTAAGAACTCATTCGCTGCGTTACGTCGGCAACAATAAATATTTTGTATTAACTTATCATTAATTAAGTGGGTACAGGTATCTACTTATCCACGTAAACCAAGCTGATAAAGTTACCTATTGATTTTACTGTAATCAAAATGATAATGTAAAGATAAGATATTTTTACACTAAGCCTTGCTTTTTATGTTAAATGAAGGTTGAAGTACTAGCTTATATGTATGTACACATTGCACCTACATGATAATCTTTTGTTTACATCAAAGAGGAAGTTCAGTTCTACAAAAATATAGATACAAAAAGTTTTCTTACGCGCGATAAAAATCGATCGTCAAATTGTACGGGGAGGTTTCATGAAAATGTATTTAAAAGAATAATGAAGACGTCACTAGTTTTTTCGAATCAACCAATGATAGAGTGTTTTGATAGATATCCGATTAACGGGAAGCCAATTCACTATCCAGCAGAACGCACTGAAAAAAACCTGTGACGTCACGATCGGAGTAATTTCAAGATTACAAAACATTAAAAAAATCATAGCGCTGATAATAAGATACATAAAAATAATTTTAAAACATATCTGGCTTAGTTTATAGTCATTTAACAAATAAAAAAATAAAAAAGCCACCGAACTTACTGATTATAATCAATGATAGCTCTGGGCCAGTAGCTCAATCACAAATTACTATCGACGGGCTTAAAAACATGCTAATCATTTGACCGATCACAACGAACAATAATGAACATGCTTAAGTTATCGCAGTCATAAGTCAACGCGTGTGTAATCTCTAAGTCAACGCTCGTGTCAGTTTGTTTTTTGTCTTCTTATAAATAAATACAGTTCACTGGCGAAAAATTGGCGTTTACTATAAAAAACAATACAATACATTGCATTTGCAAAATAAAAAGAAATATCTAATACAAAAAAGTGAAAATTTAATTACAATTACTATGGCTACTGCTTTTTTTGACATTTGGCTCGCCAACCGCCGGCTAAATGCAATAAATAGCGTGATCAATAATAAATAAATAACTAAAAATAGCAGTTTTGAAATAGTTTCCATATTTACACCGGTGAAATTCAAATATGTGATTGCGCAGCAGGATTATACGTCGCGAAACGTAAATATTTTGACATTTAATATTAGGTGTTCACGGATGTTCCATTGTGATCGCGAATACGATAAACAACCATGGTGAGAAATTGTTATCACGTCGCTTATTACAACGTCAATTGTTATTCGTGATTGAGCTACAGATACCTTATACTGTTTAGTCGCATAGTTACAAAACCCGCTGTGGATATTTTTTTTGGAAGGAGGAGTGAGAATTTTGTGTACCTGCTTTAATTTTCTTTAGTTGTATTTTATTTCAATTGTACCTGTATGTATAATAAGGAAATGTGTTGGCCATTGTTGAATGGACTGAATAAGTCCGTAAATAAATAAAGGTGATGTTCAAGCTCCTGACCTCACTGCGACCTGTAAAGATCTATTGAGACGGATCAAAAGTCTGCGGCCTCTTTCATAAGCCCGATGTACTTTATTTACTGTCGGAAAGACTCGGTACAGTAGTACAAACGAAACATCACGCGGTTTCCCGTAGGGGTAGGCAGGGAGGATAGAATGCCACAACACTCTGTCTTTGAATACAGACCTCGCTCCCATTACATTCATACATCTTTTTATGCACGCTCGCCGATTATTCCTTCTCTTGACATGTCTATCTTCAAGTATTTGCTAGACTTGATCGTACCATGTCTCTCTCGGTCTTCCTCGATTTTTGATTAAATTTACCATGACCTGATAAAAACTGCGTAGTCCAGTGATCGGGGATAACCCAAAAAACTCACTGTAAAGAAAAAAACCCATTCAATATAATGATTTTCGTTTAAAAAATAATTACATCATTATTTTGGAAAACCCACAAAAAAACTTCTTTAAATACAAATAAATGCGGAATTGAGAACACTCAGACATCGGGAAATATTTAAACTGCCTTTATTTTCAAATAATGCTACGTACCACACACCTATGGCCGCATGTGTCGGGAATATAATATATACTGCCGAAACAATAAAATTGTCATTTTTCATGATTTCTCAGCTTTTGCGAATAATCTCTTTGGAATAAATTTAATTTAATAAGTACACACGTACAACTTATTTTTTATTGCATTGTATTCCGTATAAAGAAATATTCAAAAATATGTATTACATCTTAATATGTAAATCTATTTCGTGTAATTCTATAATTGAAGATATATATGCATGTAAAATTGTATCGACGAATGCTTTCAAATTGTATGTTATCTAGTATGTACCTTTGTTGAATTACCTTATAAAATAAAATAAAATTTTAAAAAAGCCAACCCAAGTAGGATTACTTTTTGAGAGCTAACTTATCTGCTACACACATGTTTTTTTAACTTCCGTTTAAATAATTTTTTAAATATTTTTATTTTCTTATTTCTAATGGTATTTCCTCATAATATAACTGTACAGCTCGGTGCATCAACGAGTTCTGCGTCATTGTCTTACAACACTTAACGTTTTTTTTTCAGCACCGGGTCGCAAGTAATACCAGTTCCAAGGGGTCCCTACAGGGTGGCTATGTTGGGTGCTTCGGGTGTTGGAAAAACTGCCCTTACTTGCCAATTTACCACTAGCGAATATATATGTGCCTACGACGCATCACTGGGTAAGGAATAATAAACAAAACATAAGATGTGCCCGTTTTTTTCCAAATGTAAAAATGAGCCCCAAATATAAAACAAATTGGCGCGTTAAATAAATTCTTTTATTTGATTAAAAGTCTTCAAAATGAAATATGAATTAGACGAAAGTGACTATTTTCGACACCTCCTTCCGTTCGTGTTAAATCGCGAGAATAAACGAGGAGTTTATTTAGGAGAAATTTTATGTTGTTGTATCCTCTTGTTTTCTTCATTTGGAAAAATACGGACAAAACTTATGTTGACACCTAATATTTTAAAAGTAATTGCATAGAAATACTTATTATATATTATTTATTCATGTTTACAAGTAAGTTTTGTATTCTTATAATTTATTTAATCTATAAAAGTTATAAATATTTGGACCTACCAACATATTACTCATTAAATTAACTGGTGCAAGAAATGCAAAATTTTTATTTAATTCAAAATCCAGATAGACTCCACCAATATTAAAAAAAATTGGCACATTTTGCAGCCATGAAAGTCAACATGCAGAAGAGTCGAGTAAATCTGAATGACTAAACATACATATCGTCGCTTCAGTTCGTTTTTGTCCAACAGACCAGAACACAAATCTGCAAAAATTGAGCTTAAAAAACCCTATAAACGTTTAAAAAAATATCATTAGAATTTCATAAATAAAGATTTTCTCAGAAATCCCGTACACTTAATTCAATTTCGTTATAAATGGTCTGTTGGACAAAAACGAACTAAAGCGACGATATGCAGATAACTGAATGCTACAAAATGCACACCACCTAAATTGATTACTTAAGCCAGTGGTCGGCAAACCGCGGCTCGCGAGCCACGTGTGGCTCTTCAGCCGTTAGAGTGCGGCTCACACAGCGCAAACTTCTAGTACTCTTCCTACTTGGATTATTGAGGATATTGCAAAAGCTGTCATTTAATGTAGAGGTCCAAGCCCCGGGCCGGGCTGTGGACCAAATGGTACTGGGCCACGCAAGGGCCTGCTTAAAAATCAAAACTACTTTTGAAAAATGTAAAATTTTTAAAATCAATCTTATGTTTCTGAAATTCCACTCGTCGATGCGCTTTGTGGCTGCAAGACTTTTTGTGATGATAGCTATCATATACGAATCATATTATATAAATGTTATTAACTATCAAATATCTAAATTTAGTAAATGGGGTCTAGAATTTCAACCGTCCATGCGCTCAGCAGCTGCAAGACTTGTTGCTATCTAACTTCTAGTTTTATAAATTTGTTTTTTTATTTCGTTTTTTAAAATATCACTTAAACTCTAAACTTCATTGTCAAATATTTTTTTTTTTAAATGTAAATAGGGGCTAGATTTCTTACTGTCCATGCGCTCTGTTGCTTCAAGACGTGCTGTAATCTAGCTCCCATATATCATAATTGGTATAAATTATAACTGGAGACGAGGAACTAGAATCCCAACCGTCCATGGGCTCTGTAGCTGCAAGACGTGCTAGGATATTTATTTATTGTACAGCGCCCTTGAGGGGATTTTTACAATAATGGCGCTATATCAATTATCCAAACTTATATTATTATTTTTATTATTATTATAGATAACTTATATAGCGCCATTTTCGTAACAAAATACCTCAAGGGCGCTTTACCTAGTGATTCTATTGTTAAATTAATTTAATTGAAGCTTTTAAATTTGTAATTTAATTAAAACAATTTATTTTGTTGTCACGTGCTACGGATTTATTAAAATGATTTAGAGAACAAGTGGATTTTAAGTGTTTTCCGAAACATCACTTCACTTTCACAGCCTCGCACCTCTGCTGGGAGAGCATTCCATGCCATAGGGCCTGCGACCGCAAATGCGCGTTTAGTGCGCTGTTTGCGTAAAGGTATAATAACTTTTCCTCTCGCCATAGACGTAGCTGATCTAAGCGTGAGACGTCTGTCTGCTAGTTCATCTGGAATGCAGAGTTCCCTTAGATATTCCGGAGCAGAGTTGTGCAGTGACTTATACATAAGCCAACAGAGTTTGTATTCGACCCTCTATGGAAAATGTAGCCATATATGTATATATATATATATGGCTATGGGTATATATATATATGTATAAAGTTGGATTCATATATTCTTAATTAATGAAGGAGATCTAAAAAGACTCCAAATAATACAAAACAAAGCGATGAGGATAATATTAAGATGTGGGAGACGAACAAATGTTAAGAAAATGATTCAACTTCTAGATATCATGACAATTGATCAAAGAATCAAATTCAATATTGCCAATGAAATAAACAAAATTATTAAAGGAATAGTTCCGAGATATTTTCAAAATAAACTAAAAAATAATGAGTTCTTTCATAACTATGCAACAAGAGGATCTAAAAATATAAGACTGGAAAATAAATCAAAAGCAATGTCCCAGAACTGCCTTATGTACAAGGAAATACAACTATTTGAAGAAATGCCAGAAAGCATAAAAAATGAAATTAATGTAAATATATTTAAAATTAAATGTAAAAAGTATATATGTGAAAAATATTAGGTAGTATATAGTGTATATAGTGAATATAATTAATGAAAATGTACAAATGAAACAGTTAATATTATAAATTAGGATATTAAGTGTATAATAGTGATAAATAATGTTAGAATAAGTATAGATGTAAATATTGTGTTGTAAATATATATTAGACTATGTTATATAGAACTAAATAATTAAATAAATAAATTATCACGTCGACACGTCACTCATTAGCAATATACGATTTACGCGCTAATATACGACTGCGTAATCCCGACATTTTCAGCGTTGAGTGCTTTTCCTAGAATACCTACAGGATATTATGATCCCCTCTATCGCATTCATAAGTGGAGCGCGAAAAATATTGACATTTTTGGAATTTCTCAAATCAATTAAAAAAAAAAATAATCTATTAAGTTTCTAGTTTTACTGGTAATAACTCAAGATTTATCCATAGGTGGTATAGGAGTATTTATTATTTCCTTTTTAACTTGGAAGCAGGGCACATATGGGCATTTTATTTTTAGTGCTTTAATTTTATTTTATTTTATTTTATTCAGAAAACATACGGTCATACGTAATAAGTATCAAACAGTGTATGTCATTCTCCAAGCACAACAGTTAGTCTCTTTTTTGGAGAGTTACAGTTATAACATTTACTAGATTTGTACAGAATTTTAAAAAAACATGTACCATTTATGAAATATATTGTTTAATAAAAAATAAAAAAAGTAATAATCCTGAGTGCCAGACGTTTTGGATAATTAGATGAATCATTAAACCAAGGCAAGTTTTGAAGGAAAACGCTAAATTTACCCTAAGATCCCTTTTTAATGCTTTTGAAAGAATACGGCGAATTAGAAGCACGTTTTCACACACTTACTTAAAGCTTATTGCTTTATTTTATTTTATTTTAGAAATCAACTATTTTACATAAATATATATAGTAAACAAACAGATATAGTGTATAAACTCAGAACTAATAACAGATTTCCACAAATTATACAAAGTTAGTAAAAAAAATATACTACATATTAAATAAATACATATAAGTTTATACAAATAAAAATGTTATTATCATGTTCTCGTAAATATTTTTCAATAATCAAAGTTTTTAATTTTTTTTTTAAGAACAGTAAGTTATTGTAAATTGGGCGGGATTAGGACAAGAATGCTTGAAGAGAGGATAAGGAGGGGAGGGGAGATGTACATATTTATTATTATAATGTCTACTAAGTTACATAATGCATTTAAGTGTAAATTTTAAATCTGACAGAGTGATGTTTGTGTAATCTATATCTTTAAATTTTGTAATGTACACTGAGAAAGTCCTACGAAAAAAAGCATTTTTAACATACGATGTTTTAACATTTTACAACAGAGATGAAGAACATTTAAGAGAAGGTAATATAGAAGTCTAGGCATCTACAGGGCTTATGACCTGTGAATGGCTGGTTTAAGTGGCCACTTTACACATTGTGTAACATTCACCATTCTGCCTATATTTGAACATCTATATTCCTTCAATTCTTTCATCTGTTGATGTTTATGAAGTTAAAGAGCTGAAACCTTTATTTATGCGGGTGATTCACAAACATCAACAGATGAAAGAATTGAAGGAATATAGATGTTCAAATATTGGCAGAATGGTGAATGTTACACAGTGTGTAAAGTGGCCACTTAAACCAGCTATCGACAGGTCATAAGCCCTGTAGATGCCTAGACTTCTATATTACCTTCTCTTAAATGTTCTTCATCTCTGTTGTAAAATATTAATATAAACAGCTCCCCAGGGAGTTGAATCCAGTCCTTGTCTCCAAAAATTTGCACAAACTCAAAATATTACGATGTTTTACTTATTGGTACATGAAACAGGTGGTACCGTCTACAAATCCTGGCTGGCACATGTATTGTTATTAAACTAAGTAGTTCTGTACAGTCAACTATTCCTGTCATAATTTTGTAAAGCAGTAGTTGGTCCGCACACACTCTGCGGTATTGTAGAGAAGTGATTCCATGGTAAGTGGAGGCAGTGGAGGTACCGGTTTTATATTTTAGGTACTTTATAAATTTGATTTGAATATTTTATATTCTTGTAATACATATATATGACGAATAAACTATTCTACTATTTTTTGTTTCCCGAAAACGATCCGGATATTTGGCAATCCGAATGACTGGAGTTCACATAAACGGAGTTCTATCGTGTTTAAATTATTTCTACCCAGAAATTTTACATTAAAACAGTTACGAAGAACTATAAATATTTTTATGTAAGAATTTTTACTGTGAAAGCTATCCATCTCCGGGAAATCTATTTATGAAAATATGATATGAACATTATTTGTGTTAGCAAGCATAAACGCCTGTCAGACACACTTATCCTTCATTGATGTATTTGTCACGTAAAATTTTAACAACTGATGCAAAATAGAAAACATAACACACTTCTACAAATAATTACAAATAAATAATTAATATTGCGGTATAGATATAAAGATTTATATATATATATATGTATAATTCTTCTGTACGTGTGTATGGTTTTCAGAGAAATGTATATCTTTGCGCTGCGCGTATTCGTAAATATTAAAATCTTCAATCTAATTTCTAAAAAAAAGTTAGGAGCATAAATGTTTTATTCATCGATTTACCAGCGTTGCATTCAAGGAGAATGCATTTACAAAAAAATCGAAGGATGTTGCTTTTCTGTGTATAAAAAAGGTTGTTTTTGAATGTTTTACAAACAGCATTTTTTCCTTAAATTCCTTATAATTTTCACCCATTTTTTTCTTTTTACTGGATTTTTGGTAATACAAAAATAATATCAACTGACATTCAATACATATTTAAAAATCGTATTCCTACATAAATGCACCTCTGTTGGTGAGAAGAGCGGAGTTTGAAAAATGTTTATTTTATGTTTTGAAATTCAACTGTAAACAAGTACCTAGGTACCCACTTAAATTCAATATTTGAATATTAATAATTCATCACACTTACAGAAAGAAATGTATTCGGTTGGCGATATTGTATTTTTTTTATTTTGCTTTGGGCAACAGCAAATCACTCAATGACGAAACGAAAAGATTGAAATGTTGAACTCAATGTCAAATATACTCGTACATTATATAGTTTATTGCAAAATTCGAATATCAAAAATACGTTCAGTGAACCGGCTCATAGCAGGCAAGCCAAAGTTTGGGCAGGACAACGTTGGTCGGGTCCACTAGTGTAGAATAAATTGTTAAACTAATATTTCTTGTCCACCCTGCCAAGGACGAAAAAAGGACATCAGACATGCCTGGCGAAAGCGTTAACCACTACACCACGTATCTCAACGTGGTGTTTTATTTTCAGGAATTTTTAACTAAGAATAATACGGTCTCTTTGTTAGTATTCTTACGGTAAATTAAAATGTATCTTCAATTTTATCTACAAAGTGAAATTAAGTTTTCTGTTTGAAAAATAAAATATGTAATTTTTTTTTTCTTAACACGTTCATTACAGGTTACCGACGAATACCTTCACATTTTCGTACATAAAAACCGAAGTTAGTTTTACAGTCTCAATATGTTCCGATGAAGATAGCGTTCATAATCGCGGCGCGGGGGTGCAATCTTATCGCAGGGTAGAGATGACAGAAATTTGTTTTTTTTTTTTGTATGCGATTACACTTTGCTTTATATATGGCCAGACTAATGATTAAACGTCAAATTAATGCCGAACTCTGAAACGTCAATTGTAAAACTGTTGGAATGAAACTAATACGATTTGGTCAATTCAACCTATTCAGGTACTTTGGGTAATGCTTAAGGTCACAATAATGTTCTTAATGAAAAGCTTGATGTTTGGTTTCACGTGTTTAACGTTTAATTATCAATGTGGCTATATATGAAGCAAAGTGTAATCGCATCCAAAAAATAAAAATCCACAATCACTCTAGCGGGTAGAAAAGATTCAGAATAGCACTCCGGGGTTTTTTTTACAAAACTTCTTACACATTACGAAACTAATATGTAATATAGGGTGAGACCCCTACATAACCACAAAGATGTTTATATATAAATATTCTCTTACTCCTATTACTCCCATAAATATTTGTATCCACACAACAAAATGCAATGAAGGATATCAGTTTCATAATGACAATTGCCTTTAAATCACTGGAAAAAATAGCAAAAAATATTTAGGCATTATAATTGATAAAAATATATAATGGAAGGAGCAAATAAATAATATTGTAAATAGAATGAGAAAACTTATTTATGTATTTATTAGATTAAGGAATATATTAACCACCGAAAAATTAAAATCAATTTACTTTGCATTCGCCCAATCCATATTACAGTACGGAATAATCGGATGGGGTGGTGCTTTTAAAACGAATATTTTACCGGTTGAAAAAATACAAAAAAATTTATAAAAGTTATTTTTAAAAAAAAGTCGACTTTTCCCACTGTTCAATCATTTAAAAAAATTAAGGTTTTAGATAAAGAATTGCTATATAAAAAGAATTGTTTGCTTCAAATACATAAAGATAAAATAAATAGTAGCATTTCTAGGTCACAAAACGTAAGTACGCGACCTAGAACAGGTGGTAATATCTAAATTCCTAAATTAAAAACAACTACTGCACAACATCATTATACTTACAGAGGAATATTTTTCTTTAATGAAATGAACAAAGATAGTAAAAAGTACAGTCAGGAATACAATATATTTAAGAAAGAAGTGAAAAATTACATCTATAATTCTTCTCTATGTAACACTGATTGAAAATATCGTTTACATCTTTTTTGTAATTTATTTATGTTATCCTAAAAATATTATTAATTAAAATAAAATAAACTATTGTAAGCCGTCACTCCCCATTATGTACACAATAATTGTTTATTTTCTTACGTAATGGGAAACATGAATGTAAATATATGTATTTGATTAATATAAAAAATTGTATTAAGTTGTAATATTGTATTTTTATTTGTTATTAATAAAAATAAATAAAAAATGTAGTTTTGAGTAAAAAATATTAATACCAGAAATTACATTTTCAAAGATTTGTCTTTGAAAAATGTTTTTGACTTTTCTGTCTTAATATGACAGGTTGACGAATCGAAAATAGGACTCCGATTAACAGAGCGGTATGAGTAAAAGGAGGGTGTATAAAAATAAATGGCATTGTTACCCCGAAAACCTAAACTCAAATCCACATAATATCTAAAAGTGTGCCATAAGCAGTAAACGATTCCACTTTGAATAAAATGTCGAGTTGCTGTCAGAGGTTTTTTCCTAGTGAACCAATTGTATTTTGTATCATTTTCCACTTTTCTCCATTCCACAAAATTGCTAGTTAGGTTTCCAAATTCCCAAATAATTTAATCATCTCGTTTGAGAATCTATAAAAATTATTTCTTTTGTCTCTGTTGAGATATTGATTTCATTAAAATACTGCTTAAAAAAAAAAATTACATCGTTCTTCATTTATTTAATAACCCTTGCGGATTCATTTAATAAAAATAATAATATAAAATGCGCGTTTTTTAAAACGTTTTAACAAACTTTTTTGTCTTATACTTAGTTTCTATAAAAAAAACCTTATTTTATATCTAGCTCTTGGTATTTTTTTATTTTTTTTATATTTGTGATACTTGTGCAATAATATTTATACACATGTCCACCCTCATTCCATTATAACACCCTCTCACCCACCCTCTCACACACTTACACTCACACAAACACACTAGCATGTATTGTACGAATATTGCATGTATTTCTGTAGATATCCGTCATTGGTTTTATTCTCTGTAGATTTTATTTGTTATATTTTTTTATATGTATTACTGTTGATATCACTAATAAATAATGATATAAAAAAATCATTATTGTTTATTCATATTCTGTTGTTGATAATATTATTTTTTACACCTTTTGAAAAGTTTGTCTGAGTCTTTTGTTTAGTTTTGTCTGATAGTTTATTGTATAGTTTTAGTCCTTGACTTATTAGTCTCGATTGTCCTTTTTTTTTTGGAATGTTGTATGTGATATTGTTATGATATTCTTGTATTATGTCCACGTTTATTACGATTTTCTTCAAGTTTTATTTCTTTGTCTACAATGATATCACTGGCTGACTTATGAATAAATTTTAAAGATTCTGTTTGGAAAAATTCATCAACATTTAATTGTTAAGTTTTTTAATGAGTTCTTTAGTTGGTGTTAGATAAGGGAGGTCATAAACTAGCTTCAATATTTTATTTTGCTGTCGTTGTAGTCTGTTTATGTCATTTTGGTTTCCTGTTCCCCATAGTTGTCGCATATAACATATTTTAGATTTTATGTAGGTTTCAAACGAATTTTTTTTTCCATTTTTGAAAGGTTTTAAAAGGTCATGAGGATTATTAACGGACAGACTATTTGTAAATTTCTGATACTTCTCCCAGACGCCCGTTAGTAGCTTCCGACTTTCGTAAGGGGCGGTTCTTTCGTCCGCGCTGCGAGCATGAGCAAATGGTTTTTTCGTGGTTTTCGCGATTAGATTAAAAATATTATCACAACTATAAATAATTTAAGCAATTGCCTGTGAATATTACATTTTTCCCATTTAAAATCTCTCATTTTTTGCATATGTAATGACTATACAGCGCTGTAACGCGCGGATGTTTATGGGACAGTAAGGGAAAGGTTGACAGTGTGACACAGTGTAACAATCACCATTCTGCCCATGTTTGAACATCCACATTTCCTCAACTCTTCCATCTGTTGACTTTTCACTCAAACATTAATGAAAGGTTAAAAAATCACAGCAATAAAAATACGTACAAAAAGTTTTTAAATATTTTGACTTACTTCGATATTAACCAATATTTTTTTTTAACAGAACCACTAAACTTTTTTATTGCTGGTGAACAAAAAAATACTGTAGTTTGGTATGTTTACTTAAAATTTACACACCTGTTGATCTAATTTATATTTAAAAGTGGACTTGGTAGCTTTCCATTGTGTAGAAACTAGCAACATTAACACGGAAACCTTAGACACGAGTTTCGAAGTAAATATATAAGCCAAAAATGGGTTTTATTTTTGACATGACATTGCCGAAAGGGAAGTCTTGTCATCATTAAATGTTAGCAGAGAGAAAATATTTTTTCGTTTCTTTTTTCGCGTCTCAATTCCTTTCGTCCTTTGAATTTTCGGCAGGTTGGGTAGGTTGCGACTGAAAGAAATGTGTGTTAGAGATGCGCACAGCTAAATGATATTATTATAAATTATAATTTATTTTATGAAGCAGAATAATTTAACATTTATTTATTTACATACATAAGGCTATCGTTCATTTTTTGAAACAATATATCCCAAATCCATGGGACTAAAAGTCCTGTGTTGAGATGGGACGAGCAATTATATGACACAGACACATGAGTATATCACCACAAATATAGGATTAGAAAAATAAAAAATAATTACAAAAATATTTTTAAAAACATATACAGGATGTTCTTTGAACCTATCACCATCCATTTTTTATGGCCTTTTTGAACATTTTCTCATTTCTTATTGTTTTAATAGACAGTGGAAGTAGGTTATAGATTTTAATAGCATAATACTCAAAATCTTTTTGTCCGAAAGATGTATTAGTTTTTGTTTGTTTAAGTTGTCTTTGTGTTAAGAATCTAGTGATTGTATGTGTTGTATTGTTGGGGTTATGTCTTTCATTAGTCAGAATAGTTTTTGAATCTGTATGTGAGTATTGTTTTAGCGTATACTTGCTTTGGTGTCGTAAAGACTTAAGAGGTTACTACATTATCTCTGTTTAAATCCTGTCTGAAGAAATATCTCCTTTCTTTTCCTTAATCTCTCCTCCTTTCCTTTTTCCCATTGAGTAATAGTTTTGATTTAAGGTTATTTATAAACAAATATGTTTATTTCTATTTTTATATATCTTTTGCTTTTTAATCTTTTTTTTCTATTGAATATGTTCTGTAACTTGAATTATAAAAATTAAACTCTTATTTTATTGGTTGGTTTTAAGAAATTGCCGTTTGGCAATAAGCCCGCCAATGTACAAATAACGTTATGTACAAAAAGTTAAACAAATAAAAAATAAGTTGTGATTTGTGGAACATTTCTTCAGAAGATGTCTGTATTAAATATCTTAGTATTATTTAATTTGAATTTTACAGTAATTAACAATAAAAGAGTTATAATTAATATAAAAGATATCGAATCATCATCAGGATGTCGGTTGACAAACGACTAAATACGCGTTGGGCATGACTGAGCGTTTGGGCGTGAGTTAAGTGCCATAATTTTTCTGGGCTTAGGGCATGTCTAGCATTAATATGTCAATGATAACTGTGCTTGAAAATCAAGTTGCGTTTTCTTCGACTCCGCGATATTACCACGTGACCTCACCCGAATGATTCGGTTATTCAAATAATCGAAATATTTGTTATGCACATCACTAAAATATAATATGTATCTTGTATTTTATTCAGGTGAATGTGTTTGAATCGGACGTAAGATATTGAAAGTAATTGAAATGTAACGGCTGAGAATATATTTCTGCAAAATAGTCTTTGAGGTCTTTAGTATAATTCGTTTGTATTGATCTCGTTATATTTATTGAGCACCGGGGACTAGCCAATGTTTACAACGAAATTGGATCGACTGAATATTGACAAATACAGAAAGACAAAAGGCAGACAACTAATTAAATTCAGACGAATTATTTATCTACGCATATTGACAACGGCGTAGCCAGGATTTTCTCATATATAAGAGGATAATTTATTTGGTATCTATCCCTTCCTGGTAATTTGAAGCTAGTACAGATTGCATCTAATGACTTCAATATCTCTTTTTTTTCTATTCCTCCGTCACACACTTACGTATCTCTTAAAATATATTTTTTTGTTGTAATAATAAATCCTTATTGGGTACAGAAAAAGCTTTGAATATCAGAGATCAAGGATATAATATCACCTAGGCAACCAATGTGTCGCGAGTCGCGGCATATAAAGTAAAAGAGTACTGAATATACTATTGTCTCACAAACTCTACACCGCATTCGATGCAAGAGCGAGAGAGAAAATGAGGAAGTTAAGTATTTTTTTAAGAGTAGTTTTGATTTGTTTATTGACTATTAAACTAAGCTAAAAAAATATTTTTATTTTTCTAAATCGTATTATCAGCGCAATGATTTTTTAAAGTTTTGTATTTCTGAAATAACTCCCCGTGTGTCGTTAAAGGTTCTTCTCTCTCAGTTCTCCCGATTGCGATTGGTTCGTTTACGGTAAACAAACCGGATATCCTTCACAGATCTCATATCATTAGCTGGTTTATAAGAACCAGTGACGTCGTTTAAAGTACTGCGTTTTTATTAATATATTTTAATTATTTTTTTCGTACATTTTCAAGAAACTTTGCCGTACTATTTAATGCTCTATTTTTTACAGCGCGCAAGAAAATATGTTTTGTTTCTAATTTCTCGTGGGGCTGAAGTTCCTCATTTAACGCGTCACGCAGGTCAAAAACCAACCGCCAGTACACTACGCTGCCAGACGTCAGTAGCTCTCCGAGCTCAGTTGAGGGTGAGTTAAGTTAAGTTAAGCTCTGTCTCGCGCTGCAAGCGTCAGCTAATGTTTTTTTTCATGTTTTTATCAATTAGATTAAACATAATATCATTATTTACTTCAACTATAAATAATTAAAGTGATAGCTCATTAATATTCAATTTTTTTATTTAAAATATCTCAATTTTACATGTGTAATGACTACACAGCATCGGAACGCGAATATGTTTTTGGCACAGTAAGAGAAGGGTAAAAAAGGCTTTTATTTGAACATTTGAAAGCGCTGAAAGTAATTGGTTGCAATTTTTTAAAAATTGAATCGTTTTTACAATATACTGAATTTTTCAAATGAAAAAAAATAAAATTGACAAAATCACAGAGTTTTTAATTAGTAACACTTCGAGTGCCGACCCCTGTATTTTTCAATGTAAATATTAACACCATATAATTAAGAATAGTCCATAAGGAGCGTAGAATCATATTAAATACATCGTACCGTGTCCAAAAAAAATCCCACTTTCACCGCCGCATGCGTAAAGACCCCCTGTAATGTTACCAGATCGCGAAAAATATAATCATAAAAAAGCAATTTGTCAATTTCTCTAATATTTTATTGTACACCCGGAAACATTGATAGACACAACAGAGTAGATAAGTAAAGGGTCATTTAAAAAGAGTAATTTAATTAATGAACTTTGAACTTAAAAAAATAAACAAATTTTATTTTATATAAAGCGGATACTTTTATGTCATGTTAAATAGTATTTGATGCAATCATTTTTTAAAGATAATGTCGGTCAAATGTCCACCACATTCATTATCATTATTCCTTTTCGCACCTTATGGTGCATAGGGCACTGCGTTGGTAAATCAATCGCAGCGTATCTTGATCATTTTTGTTACATGAAGGTAAGATAATCAGTCTTCCGCTTCAGGTGGCAGTCCAGGGACTATGAATTATTCTCGTGTAAAAACGCCTTTTTAAAATAAATATTTCATATCAACTATGTCAGGAATCGAACCCGAGACCTCTTGCATGGTAGGCAAATGCTCTGACCATTACACCACGAGGCCGACATCACGGCGTTGTTTAATCTGAGAGGTCCAATTTTCGTTAGTTCTCTTATTAGATTAGCGAAGTAGCGTAAAAAAAATTACCATCCACTAACACTAAAAAAATGTCCGTTTTGTTTTCTTTGACAATCTGACAGGTGGAAGAATAATAGTTTTTTTAAGTAATGCATTTGCTACCCTCGCGTGCATTTGCTATTTACACATGAAATGTGATCCCATCCTGTTTATTTTATATCCCAGTAGTATTTCTATGCTTTAAAACGACGCAATACGGCATGGTTAAATTCAAATCGGGAGTTGCGTACTAGGCGACGTCTACAAAGAATCTAATGGTCAAAACGTAAAACTACTCCATAAGGAGTAGTTTAGTCGCCTTTTGTTTGATGCGCGTATGCAGTATCTGGACTATTCTTAATTCTATGATTAACACTAATGTATTCTAAATTAGTCTTTGCTTTGCTGAAAGCATTTTCATTATAGTCAACATATATTGAATCTTTATTTATCTGTCACATCTTAATGCTATAAGAGACGCTTCGTGTCTGTTCAATCAATTTCTTTTCATGTTACTAACCGTGTCACCAGAAGTCAAAATCTGTTGATCAAATCTTAAAAGAACAACTTTTGTTTTTATGCCCCAATGTCCAGAATTATGTAAATTGGTCTATTTGACACACAACTTGGAATTATTTGGGATAGATCTTCCGGCTTTTTGCAGATCTCTTTGCCATTAACACAGTGTTGATGAAGATGGAGTCGCATGAGTTAGAGCGAAGTCTTATATGTTGATCGCGTTTTTAAACACATTGTCTAATAATTTTTATTGCCTTTGTTTGAAGAGTGTTCAAAGTTTGACAAATGAACATCGATTCAATCAATAAAAAAAATGGATGGATGATCATTACGAATTCTTTTTTCAATGGTGATCATTAATTTATTCACGAATTAAATGTAAAACTCGCCAGGAAAGATTTCAGCATATTAGTGCTAATAAGCAATTTGTACATTCTTATAAGACTCTTCGATTCGCGCTGACATTTTCATTATTACGTCAAGGGCCGTCCAAGTTGATTGGACAAACACAGCCCGAGTCTTCTTCCACCCACTTCCAACCTTATCCACTTACTGCCATCCACTTTCACCCCACTTCTGGAAGATGGTGCTAAGAGAATAAGATTCGGCACGTTAGAAATTGGGGATTCGAGATGAATATTTCTTCCTTTTGTGTAGAGCTATTCAATTTATATGATTAAAGAATTGTTCTTTTGAAATAAAATGACGCCACCTTAATTTTCCATGAAATTAAAGTTAAAAAGTCAATTTCAACGCAGTTGTTACTCGCCAAATAATATATTTTTTAGAGATTTTTTGGACCGAAATTGGGATTAAGCTTTTATTATTTAAAAGGTGGGAAAATAAACACATGGCGAAGTATAACAGAGTGAGAAATACACAATTTAACAGATAAAGTTAGCACAATACTTGATTTTTGACAGGGAAGTTTATATACCTATAGATGAATGACGAAATATTTTAAGATACATACTTAGATAATACATTGTTTATGGGATGAAGTTATTCATTTTCAATGAAGTTATTGTTCAGTTGCAATCAATTTCTTTTCATGTTCCCAACCATGTCACCAGAAGTCAAAATATGCTATTTATTAAATCTTCTAAGAGCAACTTTTGTTTTTATGCCCCAATGTCCAGAATGTGTAGATTAGTCAATTCGTCACACAACTTGGAATTCTTTGGGATAGATCTTCCGGCTTTTCGTTGATCTCTTCGTGACTAAAACAGCGTGGGATGAAGTTGGATTGACATGGTTTGGCTCGAAGTCTCGTGTCTTTCGTTTTTATGAATACATTGTATTCCGTTATTGTATTGCCCTTGTTTGTCTTTGCTACATAGTTTTATGTTCTTTTTGTTCAGTTTCTTGTATTTATGTTTCTATATGAAACTTTTCAGGCTTAGGCAGTATATATAATAAATAAAATAAAATATGTTTTTAAAATATCTGAAATCTACCATTCATAATTTTTTATTTTTTTTTATTTTTAATAAAACATATAATACAAAAAGTACATATTATACTTCCAGGAGTTATTAAAGAAACTCATTTCGGACCGTACATAAGAAAAAAAAAATTGACAATACATAATATTATACAAATTAATACATCCGAAATAGAAAGAAAACATTATTATATAAAAAACATAAAACACCATCTTATATAAATTACATTAATAATTATCACTATCAAAAAGATTTAAGAAATAATTTTTAATTGCTACACTTCTGGATTTTTCATTCAATTTTTCGTGTCTTAGCTCATCACGCAGTTTATTATATTCTGAATGGCCAATATTTTCCAAGGACCTACTGCCAAACTTTGTTGAGTGAATCTTAGACACATGAAGATTCCCTGAATAACGCGTATTGTAATTATGAATATCATGACCAAATGTGTATTTTAAATTTGAGTGAGCAGAAAAGTTTATGATATTTAAAATAGTATTGGTTATGTCATGCAGTGGCATTACCTTGAAAGGAAGTATCTTTGTTTGTCGGTAGATATCCTTGACATGGGAATCCCATTTCAGTTCAAGAATGTTTCTTAGAGCTCTGTTCTGAAGAGCTTGTATTTCCGAGATCTGATTTTTGTTGGCAAAACCCCATATGCATGATAAATTAGATAGGTGGGAATGAATCATAGCGTAGTAGACGGCAAACAAAACCGAATGAGGAAGCAAGCCTCGAAGTCTATGCAATACGCCAGTTTTTCGTTCCCGCAAAGCATAGACTTGTCTGCACGTTACATTTCAAATATATTTTAAACACTTATACATATTATTTGATTTGATTTTTTTTACACCAAAACAAGCCAAAAGGCCCAATTGTAGTAGTGAATTGCGGCACAGAACACTTAGGCTTGAAAAAAATTACATTTGATTTTAGTGTTCTTACCGGGAATCGCCCCGGAGCCTCCCGTGAGTGAGTCAAGCGTCTTACCCATTACATTACATGACAAGCCGGTAAAATAGAGGCTTGGCGGGTTATTCCTTTAGTAAAAAATGATTTTAAAGACACAAAGTAAAAAAAAATCAATATTTCACCCGTCTTTTTTCGGTTAGCTGGAAGATATTTTTGTGCTCAAAGTTTAAAAAATAAATACATATTTTACCGATTGGCTTCTCGTCCGCTAAAGGCAACCTCAATATTTTGTATTCCGCTTCGACTGAAATTGGTACGTAGGAGCACGAGATTAAATTTGATTCGCTTCCTTTACAAACATCCCTGTAAAGCGTATTGCATTAACCCTTCCTGAGTACATATATCGACCGTCTAGACTACGCCATAATGGCTGTATCTCTCTGATACTAAGATTCGATGTTCGCCAAAGTTTAAGGAGCAATGCCCTTGCCTAAAGGTTATTTATTTATATATTTTAAAAGCCCACTAAAAATACATGTGTGAGTTAATATAAAAATATGTGAACGGCAAAATGACATGGGTACTAAACCAAATCAACAAGTACAAAAATAGAAAAGGAAAAATAAAATAAAACCAATAAAACAATAGTGAGACTCGAATACAATATGAGTAAATGACCCAATAAATTATTCTGCCATCTATAAAAGCCTTCCTTTAAATTTGAATATTGAGCAGAAAAATATATCAATATAGCTAAATTCAATTCCAAATTTGTGTCGTCTCTAAATAGGAATGAATATAGTAGTTAAAACATTTTTTTCCGTATTTTTATTTCTTTGATTTTATTCAAAAAAATATATATTTGAGTTTTCATGATTTATCCAAACATTTCGATTTTAGGGGGAATTTTCAACGAGTTGTAAATAACCTCAGAGTAATAATGCATAATCTAGGGAGAAGCCCTATCACTATGTTTCATAGAACGCAAGCGATGATGATTTGATGGTTAGCAACCAATTGGTGGCCATTTTGTTTTATTTGACAACATAAACATAACGGTTTCATAGGATGCTTTTGTAGCTGTGCTTGACTTTGTTTGTAAATAACTTGGATATTTACGTTATAATCAATGAAAATCGACTATGGTAAATTGCAGTGTGTTTGGTTGCAGCAGTAGGAGCAGAGCAAAGGTGTTAAACTAGACAGTTTTCACAGGCAATCGATTTCGAATATTTTCCAATGATTTTTGGCATTAATTTTCCTGACACGTGTATTATGTTGCTTAAAAACTTTGCTCAAATCAACATATTTACTTCAGATACTATTTTTTCTCAATTTAAAAGATAAATTTGTGAATTAAAGTATGTTTACTGTTGATAATGACAGTTGATTATTGGTAACATGTCAGGGCCGCACTAGGCATCCATATAAAGTTTGAGTTTTTATCGAGTAGAGGTCGATTAAAATTTAACTCGAAAATAGCAACGTTAACCTTGAAATTGCATCTAAAATCACGTGTCCAAATTTCAGGCCGCTACGACTCGCCGTTTCGGAGATGTGACGGACAAACAAACAAACTCAACACAGGATTTTGATTCCATAGAGCTGGTATTTATGTCTCAATAAATGTAACATAAGTTTATTGTGAATAAACTTAGTAAATAAATAAAATATAAACATACTAGTAATAATAATAGTCTCTGGCGCTCTGTAGCGGCCTGACGTGTTTTTACTCGCTCCTCAAAAAACAATATTTTTTCTAAAGAAATCTGACTTTCTAAAATCCGTATTCTGTATCAAATAATTTATTAGCATTATTACCTCAGTTTAAGTGAATAAAATAGTTTATTTTGTTTGTACATCCGCGTATTTTGACTAAATTATAAAGTAATTTTCTATCGCTAGTGTTAGTTCAGTTGAGTTTTGTGCGTACTAAACCATCGGACTCGTGAGCCACCGGAACCTAAGACGAGCACGTGGACGGGGATAGCGGACAGAGAACTGCCACATGTTCATCACTCCGCCACTCCGTACCCTTGAGGGAAGTTACAAATACCCTTACTTGATTTATGATATGTCGACAAAATTGTTAACAATTTGTCGATTCTCTAAAGTTAAGGCATGTGCAAAGGAGTCTCTTCATTACCTTACATTACCTACACAACAGACTCATTGCTTCAGTTTAAAAATGTAAAAGAACGCTTAGATCAGCATGTTATCGATATAGTAAATAAATATAATTTAATTTCTTCAGGACAAGTTTCAAATCTATTTAAGAAATATAGAGGATGTCGTGGGGGAAGAAAAATAAAAAATAAAAATAAAACAAACACAGTTGATAACACAAATAACACTTTTATTAATCAGATTTCTAAGTCACAAGTCACATATTTAAATAAAGATAAAAATCAACCAAAAACAATTAAACACGTAAAAATAAATAGAAACGCAAACACACCTTGTCCTCTTTCACTTGGTACATGGAATGTACGTTCAATCAGAAATAAAATTGATGATATCCCCAACATAATTAACGATAATAATCTAGACGTTCTTGCATTAACGGAAACTTGGCATGAAGACCATAATTCTGTTACCATTAATCTACTTCGTAGTAAGGGTTTCAATGTTATTGAAGAGGCACGGAAACCATCCATTGAAACCGTTCATAAGAAAAATAATATAACATGGACGAACCACGGTGGAATTATTGTACTAACAAAAAATCAGCTTAAATTAACAAAAATTAAAATACCACTCTACACAACTTTTGAATGCATTGGCTGTAGGGTTAGCGCAGGCAGCAACCATTTTACCTTAATCACAATTTATAGACCAGGTTCTAAAGCACCACCTCGGAAATTTTATTCGGAAATAAAATCTTTACTTGAATGGGCCATCACTCGTACAGAAGTAACATACGTAACTGGAGATCTGAACATTCGTTTCGACCGCAAGACGGATTCAGAATCTGTTCGTTTTAATGCACTTTTAAGTGATTTCGATTGTTCACAAGAAGTAAATACCCCTACACATGATGCGGGAGGTACACTTGATGTTATAATACGACGGAATTGTGATAAAAAAATCACAGTTTTTGTAACAGACATCGGACTTTCAGACCACAGATTAGTGCACTGTAAAATTAATATCCAAAAACCAACACCAACTTACAAAACACTCGCATCAAGGCCATGGAGAAAATTAAATTTAGAACATTTTAAATCCGAACTTCTGACATCGTTGATTGGTCCGGACATTGACCGTCGCTCAAACGACGTCGATCAATTGGTTGGGTTGTACAATGAGGTACTATCTAACCTGATAGACAAACATGCACCATTTACTACGAAAACTATTCGAAAAAGGAAATCTGATGCATGGTTTGACGAAAATTGTCGACTCAAAAAAAAAGAGCTAAGACGTCTAGAACGCAAATACAGAAACACACTGTCAACTTTGGACCGATCAATATGGTTAGATATGCAAGCCTCTTATAGGACATTTATAAAAGAAATAAAATCTAGTTTCTGGTGTACAAAAATCACTGAACAGAAAAAGTCTCCAAAACAACTCTGGCGAAGCCTTCAATCTGTTCGTGGTGACTGTATAGCAGAGACATCTAACACAAGCGCTACTGCCACTGATTTTGCCGACTTTTTTACAAATAAAGTCGAAAAAATCAGACTGGCGTGTAGTTCAGCGAAAAAACCTGTAATTTTAGATAATGCCCTTCAAAAATTCAGTAAATTTGAACCAACGTCTATAAATGAGGTTAAAAAAATTGTTGCAGCATTACCCAACAAACAATGTATATTAGATCCGAAGCCAACATGGCTTTTGAAAAAATGCATTAACGTATTAGCTCCATTTTTAACAGATTTATTTAATACATCCATGGAGCGCAGCATTGTTCCGAGAGCCATAAAAAAGCAAATGTAACTCCACTTTTAAAAAATTCCCAACTAGATGTGGAAGATCTTTCCAGTTTTCGCCCTATTTCAAATCTTCCCATCGTATCAAAAATACTAGAAAAAATAGTTTCTCACAGGCTCGGTATAACGTCGGTGGACTCTGGTAATCTGGTGTTGATGGCTCTTCTGGACATGAGTGCTGCATTTGATACTGTAGACCATAATATTTTGCTTGAACGTCTGGAGAAAACTTATGGTATCCGTGATCAGGCACATATGTGGTTCAGTTCATATCTTAATAAAAGAGAATATGCAGTCGTGTTCCAGGGTAAAAGCTCAACCAACTTTCGAGTGTCTACAGGAGTGCCTCAAGGGTCAGTACTCGGACCACTTCTCTATCTCCTTTACACTAAAGATATAGAGAACATTATCAAAGAATGTGGATTGTGGTCGCACTGCTATGCAGATGATACGCAGATTTATTTTTATTGCAAACCAGGCGAGAGAAGTGTGCTTGTCAATTTAATTGATGGATGCATCAAGAAAATAGGAAACTGGATGGCTGAAAACAGACTAACATTAAACCCATCAAAAACTGAACAACTGTGGGTGGCTTCAGCCAGACGACAGAATTTGATCCAGGATACGGCTATACCCAATGTAGGGAGTGCCGTTCTACCCACCGTTAAACTACTGGGAGTTTTACTCAATTCTGACCTATCTCTTGACGCTCAAATTAGTAGAACGATAAGTTCATGCTTCTACCAGCTGAGACAAATTAAATGCATACGCAAAAATTTGCCGGTTGATGCCGCCCGTCAATTAATAAATGCGTTTGTAGTGTCTAGAGTCGATTATTGTAATGGTATCTATGCAGGTCTACCAATGAACAAAATGACTCGCCTACAATCTGTATTGAATGCCGCAGCGAGACTTATTTTCGGAATCTCTAAGTTCAGTCATATCACTCCACTACTTCGGGAACTACACTGGCTACGTTTTCCACAGAGGGTCGAATACAAACTCTGTTGGCTTATGTATAAGTCACTGCACAACTCGGCTCCGGAATATCTAAGGGAACTATGCATTCCAGATGAACTAGCTGACAGGCGTCTCACGCTTAGATCAGCTACGTCTACGGCGAGAGGAAAAGTTATTATACCTCTACGCAAACAGCGCACTAAATTTGGTGAGCGCGCATTTGCGGTCGCAGGCCCTATGGCTTGGAATGCTCTCCCAGCAGAGGTGCGAGGCTGTGAAAGTGAAGTGATGTTTCGGAAAAAACTTAAAACCCACTTGTTCTCTAAATCATTTGAATAAATCCGTAGCACGTGACAACAAAATAAATTATTTTAATCAAATTACAAATTTAAAGCTTCAATTAAATTAACTTAACAGTAGAATCACCATGTAAAGCGCCCTTGAGGTATTTTATTACGAAAATGGCGCTATATAAGTTATCCACAATAAATAAATAAATACACATGTATTTTCAGTTTTAGAAAATAAATATAGGCGAATTATAGAAAAATAAATTGGAATAAACTGGCAATAATAAATACACAGGTACATATTAAAAAATATTTACAATGCAAATTGATATCCATTTGGCAATTCTCGACCTGAGTACGGCCCATTGTTTTGCTGTGAACTGTAGCTAACTTAATACCCAATAGTCATAGAATGGTTTTCCTACGTTTGGGCGCCTCTACAGCTTGGCGCATTATTACTTTGAGTAAATAACTCTTTTCAATTGTAACAGGTTTTGAAATTGAAATTTTTGGTTAAATCATAAGAACTCAAATATATAATTGTCACATGTTACAATAGAGATGAAGATGATTTTAGAGGAAAAAGTATGCATGTAGGGCCTTATGACCTGTCATTGGCCGGTTTAGTGGCCACTTTAAACTCTGTTTAACATTCACCATTCTGCTTGTATTTGAACATATGTATTCCATACTGGGTTGAATCCAGTCCTTGCCGACAAAAATAGGACAAACTCTAAACATCGTTGATAAAATTAAAATAAAAAAATGCCTAGATTTCCACATTCTATAAGAGATCATTCTCATTTACTGAAATATTTGCTTAAAACAAAAAGATCAATAAAAAAAATACCTAGAAAAAAATAAATTAATCTAATTGAAATCTATTAAAATATTTTTTAATGTACTGTGTATTTTTTGGCTTTTTTATGAAATTCTTATTTTAAAGTGTAATCTTAGCTGGCAAGTGTTTGTCACATGTTCAAAATCCAAAGTGATAGAATTTTTTACGAAAGGGTTGATTTCAAGATAAAAATCATTTTTGGAGAGCTTTACATACTATCCGTAATGGAGTTTTGATACCTACCCCGACATCTGTATCAAACATTACAAATACTCCTTCTTCAAAGGGGAAGTGTCAGTAATGGGTCGAACACAAACGCTTTATGGAAGTAGAGATAGATTATTTATTTTTAGTTTATTCAGAAAAAAAATGAGTGTGAAAACTATTATTGTATACATAAAGGGGTTATAACGAAATACATTTTTTAAATAAATTTAATATGTTTATTTATAATAACGATTTCCATTACGTAAAAGAAAGTAAAAATGAAGTTATATTATAAAAATAAAGGGGCGAAATACTATTTTTTTTAAAAAATAATACAAATATATGTACAATTATTTGAACGTTTCCCTTTACGTAAAAGAAAAATGAAGTATTCTTGTTTACAGAAAGGGAAGTGACGTCTTATAATGATGTATTTATTTTATTTTTGATTAGTATAAATCAATATAAATCAACACTAGTATTTTGAATGCGAAAGCGTGTTTGATTATGTTTCTTTCACGTCTCAACGGAGCAACGGATTGACACATTTTTTTGCATAGGGATCGCCGGAGAGGTGAGAAGTAAAAAAGGATACTTGTTTTTCATCACGAATTGAAAAAATAAACAATGGAAAAAAATGAATCAATAGCATCATTCTTTGAGTAGGCTGTAAAATGGAATGTCAAAAGGAATCAATTTTGTTTAAATTTTAAAAAATTGACTCGATTTATCTGTTGTATTGGATACTAAGTAGGTATTGGATACTAAGTAGGTATGTACTTGCTTGCTTAGCACAAACGTTCAAATATAGATAAAGGCCTTAATCATATTATTATTAATAAAATATTGGTTTATAAAATATGTCCTAATTATTATAAAACTAAGCTCCTTCTTGATAATTAAACATTGGTTAGTTAAATTGACTTTTTTGGATTTATGGTAGAGTTTTGGATTAGTAATAGTTTAAGTCACGAAATAAATGCATTATTAGTGATGTTGATGTTTTTTGTTGATATTTCTTGATAAAATAGGTTAGGTACCACTTATGGAACGGCTGCAGACATTCTGTCCAATTTTTTACCATCTTATAAGTCCACAATATCAAGTTTATTTGTAGCTGCTCGTCAAACTATTATTGACAATTCAATTTTATAAATTAAAAAAAAATACTTACTTATTTATTTTTACTACCATATACTTGTTTTTTATTTTTTACTATTATATCAAATTGCACT
Organism: Micrasema longulum; assembly: GCF_059751315.1. Taxonomy (NCBI): domain Eukaryota; kingdom Metazoa; phylum Arthropoda; class Insecta; order Trichoptera; family Brachycentridae; genus Micrasema; species Micrasema longulum. The sequence goes on from NW_028277841.1 coordinate 474,685, forward strand.
GTAGTATTGGCAAATACGCATTTCATAGATACATATTTTTATTTCTTATTTTTTCGTGATAATATATGCTTGCTTGTTTATTAATTTAACTTAAAAATGTCTTTCTTGCTTACCGTAACACTTTATTTATTGTTTGCTTTACAGAATTTATTTCATAAGCTTATATCTTTGCATTTTTTGTTTATATGCTTACTGTTTTTTCTTGCATACCTTTGTTATTATTGTTTTTTTCTTTTTACTTTGTAAAACTTTTTATCATATCCTTTATGACTAATTTCACAATTTTTTTCTGTATATTCTGTTTATTATTTAGTATGTTAGCATGTATTTCATTTTTACTTTTTGTAAATTCCTTTTGGGCGTAAATGAACAAAATAAATAAATAAATAAAGCTCCATATTTTGATAAACTTGTAAATAAAATTATCAATGAAACTTCTGGGTTTAGTTTTACTTTATTATTATTTAGACTAACAAGCGCTTTCGCCTAAGTAGGCATCAATATGTTGCACTATTGTTGTCTTTCATTTCGGAATAAAGAAGGTCTAACAATAAAAACACCAAATTTTGAACGTTTCGAAGTGACTTTTAACTTCAACAATATTTGAGTATGTCCAAATGCTTGCAGACTGGCTGGATTTCCTCCCTAGAGAGTTATTCATATTTAAATTTATTTTAACAGAGAGGGAAAACATTTTTGAGATAGGAAGAAGGAAGTCTAGGCATTTACAGGGCTTATAACCTGTCGTTGGCTGGTTTGAGTGGCCACTTTACACACTGTGTAACATTCACCACTCTGCCTATGTTTGAACATCCACATTTCCTCAACAAGAGTTGAATGGAAGACCATCTGTTGACTTTTGTGAAGTAAAAGAGCTGAAACCTTTATCACGTGGGTGAGATTCATCCGGCTGAACCAAATCACCTACTAGGCTAAGCCTTTGTTAATTTTTTTTTAAAAGTTTTATTAATTTTAACAAATGAGTAATAAACCCCGCTTGTCTGCAGGGTTTATTACATGTTTTTTCAAAAGTTATAAGTAAGTACAACGGTAGTTTAATAGTAAATGAAGAATAAAATATATTTATATGCACACTTAAGTTTCACTTGCTTTTTAAAATAATTTTTTGACCATTTTTTCAATGAAATTAGGTTTTTTTCATCGCGATTTTCAGCTGGTATTAAATTGTATAGTTTTGGTTCTACACTCCCCATTGTTCTATCGCCATAGAAGTTCTTCTGTCGTGGTACCGTCAGCTGCTGTGCCGATACTTGTCGGGTCACGATCTCGTGGTTTTTCCAATTTTTATACTTCTCAGCCGTTTCTTGTCTAATGTTGAACATAGGCCTCCCCCTTTAGTCTCCATATTTCCCTATCCTGAGCCAACCGCATCCAACCACTTCCTGCAACTCGTCTTATGTCATCAGACCACCTTGTCTGAGGCCTGCCGACACTTCTTCTACCCGTTCTGGGTCGCCATTCCGGGACTTTTTTGGTCCATCTAGAGTCTGTGATTCTGGCTATATGACCAACCCAGCTCTATTTCTGGTTGGCAGCTCTATGGACCACATCGGCGATCTTTGTTCTCGCTCTAATCCATGTATTGGTTTTTCTGTCTCTCAACGAAATACCCAGCATTCTCCTTTCCATGGCTCTCTGTGTCACTGATAATTTGTGTAAATTTTTTTTCGTGAACACAAAAGTTTCACAGCCATATGTCAGTACAGAGAGAACACAAGCATCACAAAGTTTCTTCTTTAAGTAATGTGAATACTTCGGAGATTTGAGGATATATGAGAGCTTACTAAAGGCGGCCCATGCTAAACCTGGCCTTCTTTCTATTTCTACCTCTTGATTTCTACTTCTTCTTTTACCAGGTAGAAATTCAACAATGTTTGAGTATGTCCAAATGCTTGCAGACTGGCTGGATTTCCTCCCTAGGGAGTTATTCATATTTAAATTTATTTCAACGGAGGGAAAACATTTAAAACACAGAATGGTGAATGTTACACAGTGTGTCAAGTGGCCAATTAAACCAGCCAATGACAGGTCATAAGCCCTGTAAATGCCTAGACTTCCATATTACCTTCTCAATTTTTTCCCTCTCTGTTGAAATATACTTTTAACTTATTTAAATAAGTTTGGTTTTCGGTTTTGGCCGAAACTAGAACCGAAACCGCGATTCGGTTTTAGTTTCTGCTAAAAATCTTGTTTCAGTTGAAACTTGAAAGTGTAGAAAAAACTTTTAAAAAATCTAGGTCCCGTACTTAAGTTGAATGACGTAGAGACACTACTACGTATGTTGTATTTCTGGATTCGAAGCAAACAATTATTTTCAATTGAAATGTATTTAACATATTGCAACAGAGTAGAAGAACATTTTAGAAAAGGTAGTATAGAAGTCAAGGCATCCACAGGGCTTATGACTTGTCGTTGGCTGGTTTAAGTGGCCACTTTACACACTGTGTAACATTCACTATTCCGCCTATATTCAAACGTTTATGTTCCTTCGACTCTTCCATCTGTTGACGTTTTTGAAGTTAAAGCGTTGAAACCTTTATTTATGCGGGTGAGATTAATATAATTGAATTATTTTCCAATGAACTAAAAACTATTAAAAATAATATATCAATAAATAAATTGAAAGTTAATAAAATAAATATTTTGAACACGTGTAAAAACAACATTAAATTTTAATTAGTATAAATGTATTATTGTTTTTTCTTTATATTTCCTTTATTTTTTTTCTCATGTACTCTTATTTAAAATTAAATAAACTCTTTTAAATAAACAACTAAAACAGTGTAAGTCACTCTCCAAGCACAAGAGTAAGTCTTTTTTTTTAGAGTAACAGTGATAACATTTACTAGATGTGTAAAAGTAGATATGTTTAAAATTTACAAAAACATGTACTTTTTATGAAATTTATTGATAAAAAAAAAATATTAAAAAAACATACTACGCAACGCCTGAAATTATTTTTTTAAATTTCTATACTTTTTCGTGGACCAGGTGAATTTACCATCAGCCCTGTAGATGCCTAGACTTCTATATTACCTTCACTAAAATGTTCTTCATCTCTCTTGTAATATATTTTTTTAATATTTTATTTTCTTTTATTCAGGAAACACACAGTACAGTTACAAAGTTTAATATTTTACACAATTAGACTTAATTCTAATGGACCAGTGAAGTTTCCATATTATAAAGCAATTATATATAAGGTTAATTATGAAAGTATAAAAAAGAGAAGGAAAAAGAAAAACATAAATGAAAATTGTTTAAAAATTAAAATTTAAGCGAAAAAAAGATATTTTAAAGTTTGTAGTTTGTAGTGAGTATTTACAAATGGAAATAATATTAAAAAAGAAAAAAAATTCTAAGAGTAATTAAAAATTAAGAATTGAAATACAGAATGAAAAACATGCTCAGATGTAAAAATAAAATAAAATAGTAATAACAATTTTTAAAAAAAGGAAAAACGTAATATGTTAATACTAATAAGAAAGTGTTATTTTCTTAATTATTTAAATATATGTACATTGTTATTATTAGAGCACAGATAAAAATATGTTCATGTGTGCCCTATTTCAAGGTTCAAAATAAAATTAATAAATACTACAAGCTTAAATATCGAAGGAGAGCTTTATATTAAAATTCACTACGAACTGGGTGTTACTTTTGATAATCATCGAGCATTTATGTATTTAAATCCTTCATCATAATTCCACCCACCGTTTTATGGTTTTAAAAGCTCCACATAGGGATATTAAAAAAAACATTAAATATTTATCACTGACTGTAAAATGTTGGCTTCATTTCAACTTCAACGCGAGCATTTCGAGTGGAAGGCTAAAATAATTATTTTTTATACCTCTGTGATAAACTGCGTTTATTTTGAAACTTTATTACGAACAATTATGAACAGGGAAGGTTATATATATGGTTTTGTTTGTCAGATATTTGGCATATATTTTTAAAAACTGTAAGCTTTTTTATACGCGTTACGTTAATACGCAATGTAATTATAAGGTTATTGTAATGTGTGATAAAAGGCAAACTATTGGTATAATATAATTAAGAGTCCTTATCAAAACTAGCTCCCTCGGTATATTTGAAAATCTTAATGTAAAATCTATAAAACAACTTTATGTAAAAGCTTTGTTACTATAACATTATTCTCTACCTTCCGCTGCAAATACAAGAGTTACTAGATACTCCACCCTGATGCTGCAAAAAAATAAAGAAATAAATACAACCTTCGGTCAAAGAGGATTGGCCAACTACTCGGATAAAGTGTACAATCTACTTCCATTATCCATAAGGACAATTAGTAAGTTCTCACAATATAAAATTGCTATTAAGATATGGAGAGTGGAGGTGGGTTGCGCACGGATCCATGAGTGGATCAAGCCAAATAGGTAAAATGTGTGTACTGTTTATGAAATTTGCTCTTTTGGTCTATATAAATTGGCGCGCATTCGTGAAGTCGTAGCGTAATGTTGCTTGATGGGAAAAAAAATCATCGGTTAATTTATAAGTAATCTGTTAATTTCTCTAAAATTTTATTGTGCACGCGGAAATATTGACTGACACAACAGAGTAGATAGTAAAAGGTCATTTAATAAGAGTAAATAAATAAACGAAACTTAAAATATAAAACAAATTTTATTTTACATAAAACGGATATTTTTATATCATGTTAAATAATATTCGATTTTTAAAGATAATGTCGGTCAAATCTGCACCACGGCGTTTAATCCGAGATCCAATTTTCATTAGTTTTCTAATTAGATGAGCAAAGTCGGGTAAAAAAATTTACTACCTTGGCAGTTTTGCATTAGTTTTAACGAAATGTCCATTTTGTTTTCTTTGACAATCTGACCGATGGAAAAATAATTCAATTTTTAGGTAAAGCATTTGCTACTTACACACGCATTTGCTAATTACACATGAAATATGATCTCGTCCAGTTTCTTAAAGATCCCAGCAGTATTTCTACACTATAAAACGACACAACACGGCATATTTGGATTGAGCGACGTCTACAAAGAAAAAAAATGGGTCAAAACGTAAAACTACTCTTTTAAGAGTAGTTTAGTCGCCTTCTGTTTGATGCGCGTATGTGGTTACTGGACTATTCTTAATTCTATGAAATGAATAGAGCTGAAAATTTTAACATACTTCAGGAGCATGTATACCAACATAATAAATGGAAATAGACAATCGGACTCTCCAAACTAACAAAAAAAAAATATTTAAAAAAAAAATATTTATTATTGCAAAAATTTGTTTATTTTCTTTAAAAATTCCAAAAATCTTATCTAGAATGGAAAAAAATAATTTAGTATATCCAATATAAAAAACATTTTTTGTATATCCAAATTTTTGTAGACAAGAACTGCGTTTAACTCTTTTGAGAGTTAATACATTTATTACTATACAGATGAAAAACATTTTTTAGACGGGAATATAGAAATTAATCTATAAAAACCAACTGGTCTAAGAAAAAGTATAAAAATATAAAAATGTATTCAGGCGCCTAATAAATAAGGTGAAATAATTCGGTCAGAATGTCATCCGCACCAATAAAGGTTTTAGCTCTTTAACTTCAAAAACGTCAACAGATGGAAGAGTCGAAGGAATATAGATGTTCAAATATAGGCGGAATAGTGAATGTTACACAGTATGTAAAGTGGCCACTTAAACCAGCCAATGACTTGTCATGAGCCCTGTGGATGTTGTCTTGACTTCTATATTCTAATCTGTAAAATGTTCTTCATGTCTGTTGTAATATGTTCTTCTTTTCCACACATCCGCTCCTAAATGGAGCATGTGCACATCACCAGTTGCCAGTTGGAGTCCCTATCGCCAGCCAGCATTTTTGCCTCTTCCCACGTCAATCCAGCGCCCCTTAATTCCGCCGAAAAAAGTTTAAAGATTGTCGTTGACGGCCTTCCAGGACGGCGTGAGCCCGCAGGTTTAAAGAAGAAGCAACGTGTTTAGGTTCTCGTGAGGCATGCGCAGCACGTGTCTAAGCCAGGTCCACCGCCGCATCCTCAAGACGCTCGTTATAGGAGGCTGCTGCGTCCGTTCTCGGACTTCAATGTTAGTTATAAAATCGAACCACCATTCTTCTCAAGCACTTAGTCTCAAAACTCAGAAGTTTGGTGTTTTGAACTTTGGTAAGGTGCCAAGATTCGCACTCATATAGGAGATCATATGTTCATGTTATATGTAATATGAATGTAATATGTTCATGCAATATGTAATATGATCATGTAAGACTTATGATATTTGAGTATTATTGATTCTTATTCTTTTTGAACGTTAAGTAAAAAAAATTAAATAATTTTTTTTTGGTACTGTGATATGTACTTACTAAAAAAATCTGTTTTCCTGATTTAAATAATAAACGATAATATTTTTTTTTTCAGATGAAGAGTATGGCCAAAAAAACGTGTCAGTGCTTTTGGATGGAACCGAAACAGAATTGGAAATTATTGACCACCCAGCATCAGAAATGTCGGTAAGGATTCTTGCATTGCATAACTTCCTGGTCTCAAAAATGTTGCGAAACCGTTGCCTTATTTTTGGATCGATTTTCCAAAAGCTGTTTATAATAACAAAAGTATTTTAAGCATAGAACTAAGAATAGTCCAGAAGGAGCGTAGAATCATATTTGAATACATCGGACTGTGTCCAATAATTCCCCCACTATGCCTCACTTTTGCCACGCGCATTCATGATGCCGCTGTGTAATGTTGCACGATGGGAAAAAATATAATTATAACTCAAATGTAAGGTAAAAAAAAACAATATGTTAATTTCTCTAAAATTTTATTGTGCTCGCGGAAATATTGATTGACACAACAGAGTAGATAAGTAATGGGCCATTTAATAAGAGTAATTGAATTAATGAACTTTAAACTCAAAATATAAAACAAATTTCATTTTACATAAAACGGATATTTTATATCATTTTAAAAAATATTTTATGTTTTAAAGATAATGTCATTAAAATGTTCACGATAGAGTTGTTTAATCCGGGATCCAATTTTCAATACTTCTCTCAATAGATGAGCAGAGTATTTAATATATAATTTACTACCCTGGCCACACTAACGAAATGTTCATTTTGTTTCTTCGACAATGTGACAGATGGAAAAACAATTAAATTTTTAAGTAATGCATTTGTTACATACACATTCATTTGGTTATTACACATGAAATGTTATTACATCCTGTTTCTTTAAGATCATAGCAGTATGTCTACACTTTAAAAGGACACAACACGGCATAATTGAATTCAAATCAGGAGAACAAAGAAACTAATGGGTCAAAACGTAAACCTACTCATTTATAACTAGTTTATTTGCCTCCTGTTTGATGTGCGTATGCGGTTTCTGGACTATTCATAATTCTTTTATTCTAAGTATTTAAAAAAAAAAATAGACAAGGACTGGAGCCATCTCCAAGGGAGTTACATACTTTACATGAGAGTAATAATACTTTTGAGAAAGGTATTTGAAAGTCAGCAGTCACTTTACATATAAAGAAATGTGGACTTTTAAAGATACATAAGCAGAATGGTGAAACTGATGAATTCTCGAGAAATTTAATATCTTGATCGTGGCGTAAACTTAAACTTGTTACAATTTTCTTGGAAGTTTGTCTGTGGATGTCTTTACAAATAAACAAAAAAAAACAACGTTTTGAATTCTGTATTGTTTGAGACAAGTATTCTGAGTATTTATAAACAAACACGTAGGTAGACTAAGGGTGCCTAAGCTTTGTTCTATTTTATTACGATTTATCCCTTACGGAAGCGGTTCTCAACCCTTTGGTTCTCACGTCAGCTCCGTCTTGGAAAATCAGGAAACAATATTCACCAAAGATGGGTAGATAATTCAAACGAAAACAGTTATTAAAAAAACAGGAAAAAAGCTTTGCATTAAAGTTGTAGTATTGTCATAACTCCATAACTCCATAATACATAACTCCAACAATACAACACACACAAATAATACAATCCCTAGATCCTAAACACAACGACAACTTAAACAAATAAAAACTAATACCACTTTTGGACAAAGGGATTTTGAGTATTATGCAATTAAAATTTATAACCTACTTCTAAAAAACAATTAGAAATGTGAAAACGTTAAAAAGGGCTATAAAAATGAAAAGTGGAGCTGGGTAGAAGTAAAGTGGATTGTCTAATTCGCTAAAACCAATATTGACTCAACTGCTCCACAAATTTATAGTTTATGTTATGTTTTTGTTATTTTATTGTGCGAAAAATTTACAAATATTGTGTGAAAAAAAGGCAAAATCACTAAATTTAATTTTATATAAAGCAGTTAAAAATATTTTAACATGGGAAAAACATTAGAGACGAAAAAAAAAATTCAAAATTCAAACTGCAGGGTGACAAATATTTGTCAATAAATGAAATAAATGTACATTGTTATTATTAGAGCAAACATAGGAATATTTTTATATGCGCCCTACTTCAAGGTTTAAAATAACATTATTTCTGCATCCGAAAAAAACTGTAAAAATGCTAGAACTTACACACCCATTTTATTAAAATAAAATAATAGTGTTAAAAAAACAGTCAGGATAAAACGAACGTTCAAACAATTGCAGGAAGTGAAACTCTTCCGGTCACATTTTGCAGTTGTGTTGGTCTTTTGCCGGATTTTATCATTGGTCCATCGAGCCGGATTTACCATTGGTCCTTCGATCCGGATTTCATCTGTAGGTGCCTAAATTGTATAATAAACTCTCACAATTGGGTTGTTTCGGAAATACTTGTATACCGGTCAGCAGTGTTCTACCGACTAATATTTTTTTATCACACATGATTAAAAAAATCACCAGTTAAGGATCACTGTCTTTTAGAACCCTGAACATTGGACAAAGTTTAGCTCTTTTTGTCATGTTTTACCCATTGCTTTAGAATATTTAAGTGATTCCTGAAACTAATCTTTTAAATACAAAGGCAGCTTTGTTTAATTCATATTCTATATTTATGTTCTTCGTGTATTACTATTTATAGAATCACGGTTTATCTATCATTAAACGTACTTAGTTCCTAGTAAAAAATCAAAAACAATTCTTAGCGGAATAAATAAATGCCAAAAACTCATTTGTTAGGAACTTTTTTGTCGGTGTCCAGGTGGATAAAAAATATGTTTTTTAAGTATTTTTATTATTGAACAATAAATCGAAATTGACAATAATAACATCTAAAGAAAATTATTTCCTAAAACCTGATTACCAAGTTAATGTTTGTATGTAGAAGAGTGTTTTCGACTAGATTATTTAAAAATCTAAAATATTAAAAAATTATCATGTAAAAATCCTGAAAAAGGAGATAGCGTGGAGAAAAGTCTGCCTCTTTATAGTAACATTTATTTATGAATTCATTTCAAATTGAATTTGTTTTCAAATCCAAAAACGCATTATGGTTTTTTAGGCTGTGCCCGTGTTAAGCCATAATAGTTAACAAAAAGAAAAAATACATAGTAAAATAAAACAAATTATAACATACTAGTATAGCGATACAGCAGAATAACGATCAATAAAAATTAGGTTAAAATAATAAAGAAGACGTATTAAAAAAAAATCACATCAAAAATAATGTTATATAAAATCTATGTAGATCTAGTCAAATATTGAATAGTTTACTTAAAATCCCTAATTGTAAATTCAGACTCAGGCAAAGACATTCATTTTTCATGGCTTCAAAACTGTTCAATGCATGTCATAAGGACAATATGATAGAGCTTATTTATTTGAATTTGTTTTAATTTAAATTTTAGTTGAAATTATTGTTAAAAAAAGATAATTTAAATAGCTTCTTTTTGTGTGTATAAATAGCATATACTTTTATTAAGATTTTCTCATTTTCATAAACAGTTCTTATAAATAACACTTACTTTATAAACAATATTTGGAGTTTGTCCAAATTTTTGTAGACAAGGACTGAATTGAACTCCATGGGGATCTGTTTATATTAACATATTACAACAGAGATGAAGAAAATTTAAGAGAAGGTAATATAGAAGTCTAGGTCTAGTCTTTATATTGTTGATAAATCCACCTGGTCCATGAAGAAGTATAGAAATTGAAAAAATAACATTATCAGGCGTTGCCTAGTATGTAGGTGAAATAATTTAATTGGATGAATCTCACACGCATAAATAAAGGTTTCAGCTCTTTAACTTCACAAACACCAACAGATGAAAGAATTGAAGGAATATAGATGGATAAATATGGGCAGAATGATGAATGTCACACAGTGTGTAAAGTGGCCACTTAAACCAGCCATTGACAGGTCATAATCCCTGTAGATGCCTAGACTTCTATATTGCCTTCTCTTAAATGTTCTTCGTCTCTATTGTAATATGTTAAATTACTTTATATTTTTAATATCTGTCGTATTCTTCCAGTAGGCATTATTTAAATTTTAAATAAATTGTATCACCGTTAATTGTTAATTGGAATCGAACCCGAAACCTCTTGCATGGTGAGCAAACGCACTGACCGCTACACCTCGAGGCCGACACGTATAAAAAATACGGTAATAATTCATCTTTAAAAAATAGGCGATCGATGAAAAAAGCAAATAAATCAAATGTTACTATAATATTTACAAACCGGATAATTTATTTAGAGAGTAAAACATTATTTATTTCCTTATAAAAGAGTCCAGTTTATTTTCACTTGTATTACTTTTTTTGAAAAATGGGCGAAATATCTTTTTTGTCGATTTTATTTTTATTTTTATTTTTGCATGACTATCCCGAATTATTTATTCTTATTTGCCTTTTTTACGTCATATAATATAAAGGGTGACTGGAACTGAACTCGCCATAGCAAAATCGCACATAAAGGAGGTCATTTGCTAATAATTATTGGATCTTACATTCCTTAGCAAAAGTTTTATAGTTCGGGAGATATGTCAATTTCTATATTTTATTGAGATTTTTCCAAAATTTGACTTTCAAGCGTTCAGAACTTAAAGTTTTTTCATTATACTAGTATTTTTTTAAATTATTTATTGGTAGTCATAAACAATAAGAGATATGTATTTAATACAGTTAAATATAAGTAACAAATAATGCAGTGTGTGATTTGAAAAATTCTTGAGTGAAACTTATTTAACTTTTTGTACATAATGTTATTTGTACATTGGCGGGCTTATTGCCAAATGGCAATTTCTTCCAACCAATCAAGTTTTATTTTTATAATTCGAACATATTCAATAGATTAGATTAGAAAGATTAAAAAGCAAAAGATATATAAAAATAGAAATAAACTTATTTATTTATAAATTACCTTAAATCAAAACTATTACTCGATGGGAAAAAGGAAAAAAGAGGAAAACGGAAAAGAGGAGAGATTAAGGAAGAGAAAGGAGATGTTTCTTCAGACGTGATTAAAACAGAGATTATGTGGTAACATCTTTGATGGAGGATGGGAGATGATTTCACAGTCGAGCCGCATGGACACTATATGAGTTAGAGAAGAAAGAGGAATTGTGGGTGGGTATTAAGAGAGTACCCTGAGAATTAGAACAAAGAGGTAAACCATGAACAGATAAGCGTAGATATTTTTCACGCAGGTATATAGGAGCGTTAGGACTATAAAGTACATTGAACAGAAGTGAGAGGGAGTGATAGTCTCTCCGCTGTCTAATTTTGAGCCATTTCAGTTGCCTACGATAATCAAGTTTATCGAGTTGCTCACAGCTTAAAACATAATGGAAACATCAGCGTAATCTAGAATGGGTAGTAGTAATGCTTGTACAAGGGTGCATTTAGTTATTAAGTGTGCATATAAATATATTTTATTCTTCATTTATTATTAAACTATGTTCTTACTTATAAATTGAAAAAAAAATGTAATGTAACCCGCACACAAGCTTCGGCTTTGCGGGAACGAAAATACCATTATGTGTGTTACTGATTTGTTAAAATAAATAAAACTTAAAAATAAAAAAATACAACATTATTTTGGTACGTGTATTTGTACATACACAAATCTGGATTTCTCCCAAGGGGGAGTAGGTATATATTTTCATTTATACTACAGAAATGAGGTAGAATTTTTTCAAATTCAGGATTATGGATATTCGAGCGTTTACAGGGCTTATGACCTGTCATTGGCTGGGTTAAGTGGCCACTTTAAGTAGGTACTACAACATTCCCCATTCCGCTTATTAGCGAATATCCACACAGGTAACATTTTTGATTTTTGTATATATGTTGCTAAACGAGAAACCATTCACAAGCAAGTTGGAGCGCCATGTATGTATTGATATTGAAGTTAAGTATTTTAATTAGCAGTTTACTTTATTTTATGTAGTTAAGACTCTTCCGAGTTAAATTAAGTACTAGTAATCGCCTGCAGATGACAGATGACAGGTCACAAGCCCTGTAAACGCTCGAATATCTATAATCCTGAATTTGAAAAAATTCTACCTCATCTCTGTAGGGATATAAATAATAAAAAAAAATACAACGCTATCAAAATGAATAAACGAAAAAACACTCGCTGATTTTCAGGTGGAGAGTTTCTGTGCCACCTACAATGCTGACGTTTTCGTCGTCGTCTACTCCGTTGAAGATCGGCAGAGTCTGAAGATGGCTGAGGAAATCCTCCTCTATCTCCTGAAGGGCGACTACATGTCTACCAGGGGAGTCATCTTGGTAGCCAACAAGGCGGACCTGGAGAGGAAGCGAGAGGTGCCTATGGTCGGTAAGTCAAAGTATAGGTACATATGATGAAATTATTTAACAAAGCTTGCACACATTGTTATATTATGTGTGCATGTGTGCAAGCTTTCATTGTGTGTGTGATGAAAATAAAAACAAACTTTTTACGAAATTCAAATTATGTATAATATGCTAAACGCGTTGATATTACTATGATATGCTGTAAATTGCTTTGAGCCGTATGTAAAATATAAAAAAAATGTGAAGCTTATTTGTCTCACTCTAGTCATTATTTCAGAATGAAGAAGTTCAGTTCTACGGGATATTGGATGAAAAAAATGTATTCTTACTCGTGGTAAAAATCAGAGCATTAAATTGTACCGCGAAGTTTTTTGAAAATGTATGAAAAAATAATAAAAAATATTTTCATAAAAACGAACTACTTTGCATGACGTCACTCATTAAACTTTTTTACATTACATTTGTTTTTGCACCACAACAGGCCAGGAGGCCTAATTACAGTGGTGAATTACATCACAGAGCACCCAGGCTTGAGAAAAATCACATTTTTAATTTTTGTGTTCCCACCGGGAATCGAACCCGGAACCTTCCGTGCGCGAGTCAAGCGTCTTGACCACTGCACCACGGAGGCAGCCTTAAACTTAAACCAGCCAATGACATGTCATAAGTCCTGTGGATGCCAAGACTTCTTTATTCCCTGCTGCAAAATGTTATTTATGTCTGATGTATAATTATGTTAATTAATATGGTCTTTATTTCATATTTTATATTATGGAATGGAATCAGGAAGTTCAGTGTTTTTTTTCGAATTTTTTATTTGTTGATAGACTGTTAAACTAAGTCAATTTTTTTTTTTTTAATTTTTACATATCGTATTATCGGCGCTACGATTTTTTTAAGTTTTGTATTTCTGAAATAACTCCGCGTGTGACGTCAGAGGTTCATTTCCGCTTATTCCCATTCAGTTCTTCCCATTGGTCCAGAAGCGACAAGCAGACCGGAAATCTTCTATAGCTCTCAGATCATAGGTTGATTCACGTGAACCAGTGACGTCATTTAAAGTAGTGCGCTTTTTAAAAATATTTTTTATTATTTTTTCTGTACATTTTCAAGAAACTTTGCCGTACAATTTTATGCTCTAATTTTTACCCCGCGTAAGAAAACATTTTTTGTATCCAATTTCCCGTAGGGCTGAAGTTCCTCATTTAACTCTATAGTATGGTCTTTATTTCACATTTCATGTTATGGGATTCCTTAATATGTTCTACTATCTGCGATATTCATAAAAAGCGAATTTAATCCGCGCAATGCAAATTTCTAAGAACAATTACTTATCGAAACAATTTAATCAATACCTCGATAGATTGGAATATTTTTATATTTTTAGCCTGGAATTCGGGAGCACTTTGGCTTCATCAACAGTTCAACATAAAATTTTACACAGTAAGCTCAAGATATTTTCTCTCAAATTAGAGTCAATGTTCCAAATCCCGCCACTCGTCCGAACACTTTATTTGCTGTGGGAAATTACAGAATTAATACTTTCTTTTCACAAATACAAAGAATGCTTGGGCTTTTCAATGAATTTTCCAAAGACAGCTCGGTTGATGTATTACCACAGCAAAGAGTTATACAAAAGATAAATAATTAGCTCGCTTTTTTTAAAATGTAACTTACCGACAGGGCAAAAACGTCTTGTCTCTTGTTTCTCTGAGATAATAATGTTTTTTTTTCTTATACTATGTTGTTTACAATACGCAACTTTTGTCATTTTTAACACATATAACTATTTATTATATAAATAAAAGACGAGCGATAACGAATCACCTACTCGACAAATGTAGAGTTTATGTTATGTTTTTTTTCTTTTATTATGTGTTTTTAAATATAAATAATATCTGTAAACATAAATGAAATATAAACATAAATATGTAGTGTATAAAACTGTCTGAACATTTTATTAATTATCTCTGTATATTAAGTCTTTTTTGTATATTCTCACATGTTAAAATATTTTTTTTTTAAAAGGGGTATCGTTAAGTGTCTTTGGCACTGGTAAACCCTAGTGAGGTCACATTATTTTTATTATTAATCATTGTTTATTATTTGGAAGAAAAAAAATAATAAATTAATGTATTAATTTAATGAATTGTTTTTATACCAATCCATAAGGGTTTATTTAAAAACCTGTCAATTGGTTTAAATTTTTTTTTTTCAAATATATAAAAATAATAAAGTTAATCTTTAAGCAGGAGTGAAATATTACTCCTACGTCCATACAAAATATTTTTAATATAATTTCAATCATTTGATTAAAACGTCGTACTTTCCTTTTTTGCAGTTGGAAGACGCTTAGCCAACAACTGCGGCTGTAAGTTTATCGAGGCATCCAGCGGAATAGCTCACAACGTCGATGAGCTTCTAGTCGGCATCCTTGCGCAGGTCCAACTGAACCCCAAGCGGGCCAGGAGGCGGCCTCCTGGGAGTGGAGGGCCAGGCGGCGGAGCCAGGCTCCTGGCCAAGCTGCTGGGCTTCCGCAGGAGAGCGAGATCCTGCGAGAACCTGTTCGTCATCTGAAGACCTGAAGGAAGAATTCGTTTGTGTGCGGCCATTATCATCATCCAATATCCACGCGTATATTCATAAATACCTGTTGTGTTTTCCATTCGGGATGTTTCGGAATGACTCTGGCGCCCGTTGTAAGTTAGCACTGTTCAATTTCATAACGCTACAATATCTCCCCTGAGTAGCGCCTACTAACGTCACTCATCGTAAACGTTCTTGTTTTAATTCCAGTATCTCGGCTATGCCATAAACATGTAAAAAAAGTTAACATTTAAACAATTCTATTGATTGGACATTTATACAATTCTATTGATAATATTATCAATGTATAAAAAAAACTGAACGATGAATCTCACCCACGCGATAAAGGTTTCAGCTCTTTTACTTCACTAAAGTCAACAAATGGAAGAGGAAATGTGGATGTTCAAACATGGGCAGAATGGTGAATGTTACACAGTGTGTAAAGTGGCCACATAAACCAGCTAATGACAGGTCGTAAGCCCTGTAAATGCCTAGACTTCCATATTCCCTTCTCCAAAACGTTTTCCCTCTCTGTTTAAATAAATTTAAATATAAAAAAAACAGTTTTCATTCAAAATTTTAAAAAGCCGAGTGAACGCGGTTGAAATGCGAGCTCTTAGACGAATTTGTGGGAAATCAATGTATGACGGAGTTACGATGGTTACGGTGGTTGGGTCATGTAGAACGAATAGATGACGAAAGAGTGGTAAAACAAGTTAGTGACGTATAATGGGGATCAAGCCGTTGAAAGAATGTATTAAAAAGAAATAACAAGAACCGATATAATTTTCTATTTTTCCTTTACCGTCTCTCTCAAGGGCTGTCTTTTATCTAAAAAATACCGAAATTTCCGTCTTCATTCTTAAACCCTTGATAAATTTCTTTTCCTGAAGCTTTCTCATTACTGCAAATAAATAACAGAAGTCTCTAAAGCCTGTCTGATCCCCACTCTTGGCAAACAAAGGACATAAGACTTGTCAAATTCGTGTTTTAATATTTGGAAAATAATTGCTGTATTTTATCTGTGGCTCAGATTATAAAAACGTATTTTTTTATGTGTTACTTTACATGTCAACAGATACTATTAGAACTAGCAGAATTGCGCGATTTTTAAATCAAATTAGATGTTTTTTTATGGTCTGTGAAAATTATTCTTTCGAGTTGAAAATAAACCAATATACGTGATAAAATAATATAAATTATCAAGTCCTGAAACCCATTCAGCTGGATTGGGACCAAAATTCATAACAAATACAATGTATGCATTTTTATTTATTTTTAATGCCAGATTCAAGTTTTGGTTACAAACATCTACTTAATATTATTTTATTTGTTTTAAATTAAATATGTAAAATAAATAAAACAAACTGTAAGGTCTCGCATGAACTTAACAAAAAATTACCCGAAATCGTAAATTTAATGTTGTAAATAAATTTAATACATCAGTATACCCATTTTTTTAATGTATTGTTATCTAATTAATTACGTTTAAGATGTACATTGATATTTTTCTTCTTCTTCAGCCTTGTTCTCTTCACTGCTGGACAAAGACCTCTTACAATCGTCTCCATTCCTTCGTATGTTTTACTGGCTATCGAGGCGATATGTCATGGACCCATATTTTCTGTGGCCTTCCAACGCTTATTTTGGTAGCCCATGGTCTCCACTTTGTTATTCTGGGTGTCAACCTGCCATCATTTTACCTCGCCAAATTAAAATAACATCTATAATTTTTTTACGTAAAAACAATATCATTATAAGAAATGTTTTGAAACTAAAAAATTATATCGAGTAATTATAATTATCGATGGTAAACTTTTTTCGCGCAGCAAATAATATTTTTTTTAATACATGTAATTTGTTTGTTATTTTCATTTCTGTATCTAATATCTCACACTTTGTCCCAATATTATTGAAAAAAATTGTTTTATCTGGGCTTTTCTATAGTCTTTGCTAGTCACATTACGAGGTGTGTTCAGAAAATAACCAGATTTTTTATTAATTTCGCGGGTTCGGAGAGTCCGAATATCAAATTGTTGATGTGTTGGGGCGTCCGGGCCGTTCGTCATCTTCTACGTCTTCACAGCCATCTTGAAAACGCTTATAGCACTCGTAAACTCTTGTTTTACTCATAACAGACTCACCATAGGCCTTTGTTAACATTTCACTCACTCCATTTAATTTTTTACACAAAATTTGATACAAATTGTTTGATCCATTTTTTTTAACAAACGATAATCGCCGAGCTCATAAAAAACACGTCTTACCTTAGCGGTTGCCACAGACAAAGTAAACAATGAATACAGCTGAAAATTTTAGCATACTTCAGGGGCATGTCTACCAACATAATAAAAAATAATTGACAATCTGTCTTTCCAAACCCACGAAATTGAAAAAATCCCGTTATTTTCCGAACACACCTCGAGTATAAAGTTTCATGATTTTTTACAAAATCAATCAACATTTCGTCAATTTTACTAGCCCTCATCACGTTTGCATTAATTTTGACAGCTTTGAAGTTAAAAATATTCCTCCTGCAAATAGCAACTCTGCTGTTTGTCGTTCTGCTGACAATCAACACTCTCTTGGAAACCAGCGTAGCGTAATTGGTTTTTACGGTCATTTTGATGACGTCATTCACCGCCACATGACGGCCTCTTGATGACAGCAACACTCTCTTAAGAAATTATGGCTTAACCTTATTTCAAAAATAATCAAAACAAACTCATTCCACCACCTGATAGAATTTAATATAAATAATTATTGACGAACATAACTAATTTGGTAATTTTAACTTAACTTAATATACCTTTAAGTTGATTGAACTGAATCTACACCAAAAACTTTAAAAATAAATAGATGTAAATATTTTTATACCTAAGTCTTAAAAAAATCATGTAAAAATGAAACAAAGCATATATATAATGGCATTATGAGCTAAGTATTTTGAGTATGTATATAGGTTATTGTATTAAAAATATTTTCAGGCGTTAGTAAAGGTTTCAAGTCTTTCAGTTCTCAAAGGTCAACAGACGAACGAGTTGAGGAAAAGTGGATGTTTAACCAAAGGCAGAATGGTGGATGATCCATAGTGTGTAAAATGACAACTTAAACCAGCCAACGCCTGGTCGTAAGCGCTGTTAATACCAATACTTCCATTTTCCCTTCTCAAAAAGGTTTTCCCTCTCTGTTTCAATAATTTACAAGATTCTGTCAAATTGTTTTTAAATGTGAAAACTCTGAATATGTTTATAGTACTGCATTTATAGAATTAAGAATAGTCCAGAAACCGCATACGCACATCAAACAGAAGGCGACTAAACTACTCATAAATGAGTAGGTTTACATTTCGACCAATTAGTTTCTTTGTAGACATCGCTCAGTACGCAACTCCTGATTTGAATTCAACTATGCCGTGTTGTGTCCTTTTAAAGTGTAGAAAAACCGCTAGGATCTTAAAGAAACAGGATGCAGTCACATTTCATGTGTAATTAGCAAATGAATATGTATGTAACAAATGCATTACTTAAAAATTGAATTATTTTTCCATCTGTCAGATTGTCAAAGAAACAAAATGGAACATTTCGTTAGTGTTCCCAAGGTAGTAATTTTTTTACCCTAATTTGCTCATCTAATGAGAAAACTAATGAAAATTAGATCTCGGATTAAACAATTCTATCGTAGGCATTTGACCGACATTATCTTAAAACCATTAAATATTATTTAACATGATATAAAAATATCCGTTTTATGTAAAATAACATTTGTTTTACATTGTAAGTTTTAAGTTCATTAATTCAATAACTCTTAATAAATGACACTTTACTTATCTACTCTGTTGTGTCAATCAGTATTTCCGCGTGCACAAAAAAATTTTAGAGAAATTAACAGATTGCTTTTTTTTACCTTCCATTTGTGTTATAATTATATTTTTTCCCATCGTGCAACATTACGCGCCGGCATCACGAAAGCGCGCGGCGACAGTGAGGCATAGTGGGGAAATAATTGGACACAGTCCGATGTATTCAAATATGATTCTACGCTCTTTCTGGACTATTCTTAATTCTATTACTGTATTATTTGACTTTAATGAAAAAAGGTATTAACTGATGTAAATATAATGAAATACTTATGGAATATGCATTTATTTATGTTAAATTATTTATTAAATTGTTTAGAAATATTTATTTATGTATTAAAGCTGGATAAGATCTTTTGAATTGTAATTTTAAGACTATTAATTTAAATAATGTAATATAAATGCAATAAATGTTTTTGTAATGTGATGGAAAACGTTTGTATTTCTCTTTCTTTTCTAATTTGTTACACTAAATAAATTATTTATTTATTCATAAAAATACATATACATTATAAAAGAAAAAAAAACTTATCACTTACTCTTTGAGGCCAAGAGCCCTGTGTTTAGTTGGTATACTACATAATGGAAAGTGGAAGCATGCACATTGCACATTATTCGACTTATTTATTTATTTTATTAAAATTAAAATTATTTATTACATACATATGTATTTCAATAAGCAATACCTCGCAGCAGTCTCCTGCAATGGTCTCTTCTCTTAGATAAAATCCAAACTTGTACACTTCTCCTGAAAGTCAATTTCGTTTTGGAGAACTCAACATGTTCATCCAGAACATTGAACACTGTTGGATCCACAAAGATAAATTTATCTAAGTAAAAGTCGAATGCGTGTTTGGTATTAAAATATTCAATACACAGGAAAACTTAGTATGAGCATTTTGCTGGGATCTCATCTTGTGACCGCATGATCAGAAATGTGTCATGGACTCTTTTTAAAAAAAATCTAATGTCCAGTACTTTTATAAATTGAAACAATATCTTGGAAGGGAAAGTGTGGGTCATCGTAACATCAATCTTAGCATTATTTTTGTACATTTATTAAGGGGTTCATGATAGACATTAATTAAAAATACTGGAATCTTTGATATAACTTTAAGCTATATTTTGTTTTATATTTATATTCTCCAAACTATATACATCCTTTTTTTATTCGTCGTCACTCTCACACAACTTATTCCACCTTCTAGCAAACGACCCAAGCACTGTCAATCATACTTAACTTGTTCATGATTAATGATTTTGATAAGATAACATAATTATGCAAAAGGTTAATTGAATTGTAAATAAATCCAATAAATACAATCGTATTCCATCCTTATTTTATATTAATGGAGATGTGTTTACATATGTTATACGTCAAAAATTATTAATATGCAATATAGATACGTAAGAATTTTTTTCGTTACCCCTTCATGAGAGAGTATGGATACTACCCATTGCACTACCCATCATTGTTTCTTTTAGGTATGTTTGGTATCACAAGTTTGCGGGCCAGAAAGAGCATTGCCTTGCTTATGATAGCCTTTAAACTTCTGAACGGGTTAGTTTACAATCCCACCATTTTGGCGCGCATAAAATTACATGTACCGAGCGATTATTTAAGAGCTAGGCAACGTAGACAATTTGTTCTTCCAGAATGCCGGACAAATTTTCAGTTGATGATGCCTGCGGGGAAAATGATTGGTCTGTTTAACAGTCTACTGAGAGAGGTGAATCTTTTCCATGCTGGGATTACCAGCTTTAGACTCTTCCTCTCTAACTATGTATCATAATGTGTATTCGTGACTTATTCATCTTTGCTTACAATTGTTTTTATGAACCTTAATAATCTAACGTGCTTTTTATAGATACTTATTTATATAATTTATGTACATTGTAATTGGCAGTAATGCTTTATTGTATATTTAAATAATTAAACATTTCTGTAATATAATAGTAAAACAATGATTAAGTAATATAAAATAGCTTAAGTGTTTCTTTTGCTAACTTCATTTTCGGTCTTATGTTAAATTGTCTAAATGAGATGATCTATTGCCATCACATTACATATTCAAATTAAGTTAGGTCACTTTAAACCTAACAGCATCAAATATAAAATTAACATGCATTGTATTTGTATTTTAAAAATAAAATGGGGAAAAAAAACTGTATAAACCACTTGTAAAATATGTACAAAAGCTTAATTATTACACCCAGTAATTGATGTTTTAAACGCATCTTCGATTTTAAGGAAAAAATTGCACCAAGTAGACTTAAAGTATTTAATGAACGACTGAAAATTGTGTAATAAGATATTTTATTATGTAGACGTGTTTTGCAAGTATTTGAAGTATAAATTTATTCATCAAAACATTTAAATAATTATTTTTGGATTTTAGGAGAAATATCGATCATATTTCACAAGCAAAATGTGTTCAGTAAAAAAAATGCCAAAATACATTTATTTTATTTTTAAACAATGTAAATATACATTTTATTACTAGATAACTTACATTAGATTTATTTTATTTATTGACAACTCCTTCAGGAATTTTATTGAAATTAATTATTTTTTTAACAATATTTTGAGTTTGTCCAAATTTTTGTAGACAAGGACTGGATTCAACTCCCTGGGGAGCTGTTTACATTAACATATTACAACAGAGATGAAGAACATTTTAAAGAAGGTAATATAGAAGTCAAGGCATCTACAGGGCTTATGACCTGTCATTGGCTGGTTTAAGTGGCCACTTTACACACTGTGTAACATTCACCATTCTGCCTATATTTGAACACCTATATTCCATCAATTCTTTCATCTGTTGATGTTTGTGAAGTTAAAGAGCTGAAACCTTTATTTATGCGGGTGAGATTCATCTAATTGAATTATTTCACCTACATACTAGGCAACGCCTGAAATTTTTATTTTTTCAATTTCTATACTTCTTCATGGACCGGGTGGATTTATCAGCAATATTTTGAGTTTGTCCAAATTTTTGTAGACAAGGACTAGATTCAACTCCCTGGGGAGCTGTTAACATTAACATATAACAGAGTTTAAGCTATTTAACTTCACAAACATCAACAGATGAAAGAATTGAAGTAATATAGATGTTCAAATATGGGCAGAATGGTGAATGTTACAGTGTGTAAAGTGGCCACTTAAACCAGCCAATGACAGGTCATAAGCCCTGAAGATGCCTTGGCTTCTATATTACCTTCTTTAAAATGTTCTTCGTCTCTGTTGTAATATGTTAATATTATTTTTAATTACACTTTATAAAAAAAATCCGGCCACGTGCAAGTATGCTGATGATTGGATTTTAATAAAACATTGTACCTACCGTTAGTAAAATAAAATAAACATATTCATGATTAATTTGATTCTACGAAGGATACGTATGTAAATAAAATCAGACTTTTTACGGTAAATAAAATTAATTATCGTATGAATTAATTAAGATATCCTTTTGAAAAATTTTGTTAGTTTTAAAACGTAATTCTGTGTTATGTAAATGTGTTTTATAATGCAATGCACAATTTTGTCTAATAAATGTTTGTAAAATAAATTTACAGTGTTGTATTAAAAACTAACAAAATATTATTGATTGATTTGGTGTTTATTTTGTAGAACTCCATATTTAAACTTATAATTAGAAATCAAACACTGTTTGAGTCTACTGAATACTTTATTTTATTTTTACAAATATAAACATATAAAAATAAAAACTTCGTGACAATTGTTTCGCCTTATTAGGGCATTTTCAAACGAATGTGAAGATTATTTGGATTGAATGTCCTTATATAGTTATAGATTTTAAGGTACTTAAGTAGAAAATAAAAATAATCTAATGAACTATAGCATGTACATTAATCATAATTGAGGGAAAAACCAATGGTTAAGGGTGAGGCTAAGTGATTAATTGGTAATGGGGAATTTAGGTATTTATATTTGAATTTCGGGGAAAATATAACAAAGTAAGTATTTATTGACATACAAGTTGTATTGTGAGATAATTAATTAATGAATAAAGCAAAGGGCGTAAACTTAATATACTTGAACAATTGGAAATTAATAAATATCTAAATAATCCTAATTTTAAAATAATAAATGAACAAACCAACCTTATATCTTCACCACTATTAAACAAATTTAAATAGACTTTTATTCTTCAATTTGTTCCTTTTTGTAATTAATAGATGAATCATGTTACAATTGCATTTATATATTTTGATAAGAAATTCTTAAAAATAGAAATATTATATGATAAAACATATATGTTTATATAAATTTCCTTATAATATTTCAATCATATTTTAAAAATTAAAATGAACAGCAACCTATTATAATATTATTGATATTTTTTCGACAACAATTATCTAAATTTACAAAACTATAAAGCTTCATTAATTATCTCACAATACATACTTGTATGTCAATAAATACTTACTTTGTTATATTTTTCCTGAAATTCAAATATAAATACCTAAATTCCCCATTACCAATTAATCACTTAGCCTCACCCTTAACCATTGGTTTTTCCCTCAATTATGATTAATGTACATGCTATAGTTCATAAGATTATTTTTATTTTCTACTTAAGTACCTTAAAATCTATAACTATGTAAGGACATTCAATCCAAATAATCTTCACATTCGTTTAAAAATGCCCTAATAAGGCGAAACAATTATCACGAAGTTTTTATTTTTATATGTTTATATTTGTAAAAATAAAATAAAGTGTTCAGTAGACTCAAATCAGTGTTTGATTTCTAATGATAAGTTTTAATAAAATATTTATTATTCCATGTTTTTAATTTGATTTGTTATCTTTATTACTAAAAACGATTAGTGGAAACTGGCACTTTTTAAATAAAAATAATATTATGGCGTGCAGCCCAATTTGACGCGACGATTACCCCACCCCTATCGGATAGGGATAAATTAAATCGAATTATGACAGCAAATGTGCAAAGTGTAGTTAAGTTCTTCAACGGGGAAATTCAGTTTTTTTTATTTTTTAATTTATGTGTTAACTAAAACAGCTTTTAAAAAATAATGTATCAAACAAGCACTAAGATTTTTTGTATTTCTGAAAATCATTCCGAGTGTGACATCTTAAGTTCTCTTCCGCTTCTTCTAGGCCAGTTCTGCGGATTGGCCCATTGACCGGACCATAAACCGGAAATCTTTCACAGCTCTCATCTCATTGGTAGATTCTTTTTTTTTTATTAAGGAAAAACAACCGTTGTTATATAAGAATACAAAATATAAAAAATAGTAAACTCATCCAGTTAATGTTTTTCACAAATATAATGAGAGAACATGTTACACAGTAAAAAGAAAAATAATATATTATATCAGACATGAGAAAAAAAAAGAGCTCGTTAGAAGGTTAAGGGATGAGGAAATAGAGTGGAGGAGCGGAGAAGAAGGATTTTTGTAATATGGTTGACCAATTCGAAATTTTGATATCATAATAAAATAAACATATTTAAAGGAACATAAACTTATTACACACTGACAAATGTTTCATTTTACAGTGTTTCAAAAAGTTTTTGTTTGAAGTCACAAAATTTTGTATTAAAAATATCAAAGTAAATTAATTTTGGAGCAGCTACGATAAATAAACGAGTTTTGCCGAAACTAAAACCGCGGTTGAATCTAGCGGAAACCGAAACTTCTATTAACCTTTGTACGTGTGAAATATTATTACTCGTACCTAAACATCATTAACAAAAAAAAGTTTTTCTTTTTCTTTTAATAATAGGAGAATCTATTTTACACTTTTTTATCCATTTTTATACGTTTTTGAATTTATATTGATACTGTCTAACATTATTTGAGACATAGAATAGCAAGTTAGTGAGAAAAGGCATTTTAGAATGGTCACCTAAATTCTAATATGGTTAATTTATGGATTCACTGTATACTTGTATACTCCGTAACCGTATCGCCTCCGCTCGATGACAGTTGTCACCAGAGTTTGCTGCGTCCGTTCTCTTATTCCTTACAATACACCCCCGAAATTCTTCCGAGACACCTATTCTCAAAACTCTGTAAGTGTTTTGGGCCCCAGTGAGGTGCCGCGATTCGCATCCATAGAAGAGAATAGGTGTTTTGCAGGCGTTATATAGTCGGCATTCTCCATTGAAAAACGCGTAAAAACCAAATGCCGTCCGTTCTTATATTTTTATAATTTCTTTTTTAAAGTTATGTACGAAAACTTTTTTCACTATATCCATGATGTTGAAAATACAATAAATTTTTCAAAATCCATTACACATTTATTTATTTATTTATTCAGATATTTAGAACATTACAGAAAAAAGACCCAATTCATTCCAAATACAATAAAAGATCACAAATTACAGTACATAGTTATGTTATTAAAATAATATAACAAAATGTAAAAAGAAAAATTAAAAGTTAGAAAGTGCTTTCCTAAGGGAAGGCCCACTGTCGTGAAATATGTCGACATCCGAGGCGATGCGATTAAGTAGCAAGATTGCTCTACCAACCGGCATAACCATTGGCAGGTTGGTTCTGCATCGCGGTAGGTAAAACAATCGATGCTGTCTTTGTCGAAGATAGTTATCAGGTACGAACAGACCTACATCCATCAGAATACAAATATTTTTATCGGTATTCGTAGTATGTGATATTTCTCTATTGTTGAAATGCTGATTTTTGGCTCGTTTGACTAATAAGTTTGCCGACAACTGCCCAAGAGTAAATACGCAACAACCCCGTCTATCTTTATTAGGAAAATGACTGCATTTTTGTAGATCATTTTAGAATGCTCTTGAAATGTAAGGTCTTATAATTTTATTTCAATTATCTTTATAGTAAATCAGATTGAAATAACGTTTTTGGATTTTCTTTCTTACTAATAAATAGGACGGACGATCGACGATCGACGATCGAGTTAAAAAAGTTTTCAGCGTAATGTTGATAACTGACATCTATCGCATTTACAAAATACTAAAAATGATAGTGAATATAACTTTTACTATTGAAATATAGATGGCAGTATGACGTGTTGAATTTTTTAAATGAATAATATTATCCTAAATATATCATCAGGCTAATCGGTCACAAAATAGACATAATATATTATATTTACGTTTTATAAAACATAAACTGTGTTTTTTTACTAGGGGTCTTGACACTTTTAAATTTAAGGGCCACACGGACTCCCAAGGGCCAAGACCTAGCTGAAGTCGCTGCTGATTCCACTTGTAGGTAAACTAAATCCACAACTTTACTGTAAACAATATTTTTTTGCCAGAGTAATTTTACAGCTACATAAATCTTTATAATGTTTAATTTCACTAAGGCGAATTATTCACGATTTTCAATAAGATTTTTTTACTCAATCCTAAAATGTTTTAATTTTTTAAATACACGGTTTTTCAGGGTCATTAAAAAAAACAATTATTCTGATCTCAAAATGGAGTAAGTTCCTAATTTCTCTGATTAGCATCCCTTCCGCAAATCCCTACCCCTCCCCGACAAAAAAAATGCGATCAAAACGTATTTGACCAACCAAGCGAACGCATCAGACGCAGACAAGGGAAGCGGCTGGGTAGGAGAGGGATAGGAGTTTGTAGAGGGACTGATGTGCGAGAAATTAAGGATTGACTACATTTTGGGATTACATATTATTATTTATTTTTTTAAATTACTTTTTGGAAAAAAAATTATGAGGATTTTTTAAAAAGCTTACCATGAGGAATGTTCCTCTAAAGTTTCGCGGTCTGGCCCTGAAAAACCATATGTACACATACATACGTTCATTTATCTGACAAAGAGGAACATCAGCTCTACGGTAAATTGGATACAAAAAATGTTTTTTTGCGCGCAGAAAAAAAAGAGCATTAAATCGTATGGCAAAGTTTCTTGAAAATGTACGAAAAAATCATTATAAAATATTTTAATAAAATCGAACTATTTTGAACGACGTCACCGGTTCATATGAATGAACCAATGATAAGAGAGCCGTGAAAATATCTGATTTGCTTACCGTAAACGCACCAATCGGCAAAACTGACAGAGAATATGCGGAAGAGAATCTATAAATTCCCTCTAGAAGTGTGGGCTGCCAGCCGTCCTTCCATATCTGGAGATCGTCCTCGGGGTCTGTTTCCTCGAGGTAAACTGTCCCTAGCTGATCTTACGGCTCTTGATGCTGCCGTTCTGGTAATATCTTCATTCCAGAACGTTCTTCTCTTCGTCCCCATTTTACAACATCTTCGACTCTGCACATATTTTAGATGTATATAAATTTATTTCAACAGAGAGGGAAAAAGTTTTCGAGAAGAAATTTGGAAGTCTAGGCATTTACAGGGCTTATGACCTGTCATTGGCTGGTTTAAGTGGCCACTTTACACACTGTGTAACATTCACCATTCTGCCCATGTTTGAACATCCACATTTCCTCAACTCTTCCATCTGTTGACTTTTGTGAAGTGAAAGAGCTGAAACCTTTATCACGTGGGTGAGATTCATCCGGCTGAACCAAATCACCTACTAGGCAACGCCTGGAAACAATTTTCCAATTTTTATACTTCTTCTTTTACCAGGTAGTAATTCAACAATGTTTGATTATGTCCAAATGCTTGCAGACTGGCTGGATTGCCTAGACTTCCAAATTTCTTCTCGAAAACTTTTTCCCTCTCTGTTGAAATAAATTTAAATATGAACAACTCCCTAGGGAGGAAATCCAGCCAGTCTGCAAGCATATGGACATAATCAAACATTGTTATTTTAGATGTCTTTGTTTCGTATTCTTTTACGAATGGTTTGACCAGCAATGTTTCCGAGCATCTTCATTCGCTGGTCCAAAGGCAGCTTTTAGTTCTGACAATAACGGCTCTGGATCATTATATAGCATTATAAGATGGACACGGGTCTTGCATATCCTCACATTTCTTTGGATGCTCGTGGCTAATTTCTCATATGGCTATCGCTTTTTGTATCTATTCCTATTTTACATATTACAACAGAGATGAATAACATTTGGGAGAAGGTAATATAGAAGTAGAGGCATCTACAGGGCTTATGACCTGCCAGTGGCTGGTTTATACAGCCACTTTACACACTGTATAACATTCACCATTTTGCCCATATTTGAACATCTATATTCCTTCAATACTGTTCAATCTGTTGATGTTTGTGAAGTTACAAAGCTGAAACCTTTATTTATGCGGGTGAGATTCATCTAATTGAATTATATCACCTACATACTAGGCAACGCACGAAATTTATCATTTTTTCAATTTCTATACTTCTTCATGGACCAGTAGCTCAATTACAAAAACTACAAAAACTTGCTAAGCATTTGAGCGATCACAATGAACAATAATGAACATTCTTAAGTTATTGCAGTTTTATGACTGCGGCAACGCTGAAAGTCACTGAAATTAAATATTGAGGTGTAATGTTGGATTCAAAACTTACATTTCACCAAAACGCTAAGATGGTTATAAATAAGATTGCAAAAAAAATATCAATTTTGGGAAGGATCAGAAGATTTATTGATAAGGACTCCTGCAAAACTATTTACAAAGCAATTATTGAACCGCACGTTAACTACTGTAGTAGCATTTTATTTTTATCAAACAAAGAAAACATAGATAAACTAACTGTATTACAAAATAAAGCCTTTAGAATCATTTTGAAAAACAACAGATATACGAGGGTAAAGTCGATGGTAAATGAAATGAAATTATTAACATATAAATAAAGAATATTTTACAATACAATGATATTTGTTCATAAAATTATAAACTCTAATAAAAAAACAGAATTTTGGAAAAAAATTGATCGGAACCAGCATGAACACGATCACAATACTAGAGAAAAGAACAAAATTAGACTTCCATTTAGGAAAAAGGCAAAGTCACAAAATTCGATTTTATTTAAAGCAATTAAAAAGTATTACGAAATGGAAAAAAATATTTATGAAGAAAAAAACATATCAAAATTTAAAATAATGGTCAAGACATATGTGATAAACAATTTATAAATTAAATATATTTGCAATGTTATTATTAGAACACACATAACAATATGTATGATATGTGTGCCCTACTTTAAGATTTTAATAAAAAAAAAACGCTTGACTTTATTTATTTTATATTATTTTAGTTTATTTTATTCAAAAAACATACGGTCATACATAATAAGTATTAAAAAAAACATTTTTTAACATAAAAAGACCAATTAAGTTTTCATAAATTATGCAAAAGATATAAACATTAAATATTACAAAAAAAAAAAAAAATAAGAATTTCAAGTGAGAAACGAATAATTGTTAACATTTGCGTTTTCCATGGAGGTAATAAATTAAAATGAATAAAAATACCGAATGCACACTCCGAGCCATCCACGCACACACACATGAACGCACATATCAAACATACACAAACATATACATTGCATTACATGCGGAACATATACATAGCATAAACCACTCAAGATGCACATTCAGCAACTATCCCAAATCATCGACCCCATGAAGAAATTTTCTGTATAAATGCAACGTGCAGTTTAAAATGTCTACATCAATACTGAGTCCATTATAATTTCTACAAGTTCGTCTAATGAATGAATTTGAGGTATAATTGTTTTTACAAGTTGGTACATAAAAAAAGGAATTTAATCTAGTACAGCGAAGAGGACAACGGAAACCGATAATTTGTAAAAGATACGGCGAATCAACCATATTATTTAGAATTTTGAAAAGAAAAATTAAATCATATGTAAGGCGCCTTTTTTGTAGTGATTCTATATTAAAATGAATTAAATATGCGCCGTAATCATTTTTAATGTTACCAAAACGATATTCCAGGCTCCTTATAAATTTCTTTTGAATGTTCTCAATTCGATTCATATATACATTATACTTATGTCAACGCGTGTGTAATCTCTAAGTTAATGCTCGTGTCGGTTTGTTTTTTGTTTTCCTCGTAAATAAATACAGTTCACTGGCAAAAAATCGGCGTACTATAAAAAATAATACAATATATTTTTAAGACATTTTACATTTGCAAAATAGTAAGGAGTATCTAATACAAAAAAGTAAAAATCAAATTACAATTACTATGGCGGCTGCTTTTTTGACATTTGGCTTGCCAACCGCCGGCTAAATGCAAAAAATAGCATGATAAATAATAAATAAAAATAGCAGTTTTGGAATATTTTTCTTATTTACACCGGTGAAATTCGAATATGTGATTGCGCAGCAGGATTATACGTCGCGAAACGTTAATATTTTCACGTTTAATATATTACGTATTTACGGATGTTGCATTGTGATCGCGAACACAATAAACAACCATAGTGAGAAATTGTTATCAAGTCGCTTATTAGCACGTCGATACTTATTTGTAATCGAGCTACTGGTGGATTTATCAACAATATTTTTAGTTGTCCAAATTAGTCTTCGTCCGCAAAAATTTGGACAAATTAAAAATATTGTTGGTATTTTTATTAAGTAAAATATATTATTTAAAAATAAATTAAGTTCTTTTTATACCAAGGTCTTTTTGAACTCATTTTTTATTATACAAAGCCCTTCACGGTATAAAAGTGTAATTTTAAAAACATGTAAGCGAAAACTACTAAACATATAAAAAAATAACGATTTTAACAAATCCGTTTGCCGTTTACAGCAAATTGACTCATAAATAAAATCATAAGAATTATTTCTCAATTTCCTGGCAAAACATTTCTTGCGACATTCACTGTTGACCTCGTCAGAAATCGCACCCCATAACGACCGTACCTACATTAAAATTGTTAATCATCCCAATAACAAAATAATTCAAGT
Source organism: Micrasema longulum (assembly GCF_059751315.1). NCBI lineage: Eukaryota > Metazoa > Arthropoda > Insecta > Trichoptera > Brachycentridae > Micrasema > Micrasema longulum. Next base: position 505,716 of record NW_028277841.1, read on the forward strand.
AAATAATATTATGTAAAGTCATGTGCAGTTTCCGGCGGAAGTGCTCAAAGCCTCGCCGGAAATTGCAACACGGGAAATCGGAAATGGATTTGTATTTAGTATCAGAAATTTGCGTATCACGACTATGCCTCAGCACGACCTCATCGTAAATGCGGTTATGCAATTATTGCCAATAACAGTCAATTTTGACTTAAATATTTATGGCTTTATTTCCTTTACCATGGCGCGATTTTGAAAAAAAATGTGTTTAAAAATAGCAAAATTTTGTGATTTCATTACTTTTTATCAGACGTCATCCTTGACTGTTTTCTTGTTATTCTGTCTTCTCTTTGTTTCATCACCTTTTAAAATTTCATTAAATTCAATTCAATTCAAGGAAGAATTCATTAGTCAATAATACCTTGATCAAGAAGCTTGTGTAGCTTTTAAGCCAATCATCAGGCTTATGAAAGCCCTAACAGATTGGCATTATTGACTATTTATTATATATTATAACACTTAATCTCAACAATCTTAGAATCTATTAGAATTTACAAAGGTATAATTATGGCATAATCCAGTTTAGGCGAACATCGCAAGTGTGTCATCGCGAATCAAAAGTGACAACACAGCTTGCTTCTTGAATGCTTGCCTTTGCTGTAGGAACACATCGACAGTACCGTTTAATATTTTTCGTTCACAGTTCTGAGGATCTGACTGGGAAAAGAATCCGATACTGGTTTTAGAATTTCCCACAGCAATGACATGTGGTACGCAAGTTACGGTGAGGTACATTAAGGTTAATCTGAGCAAGAATATCATGGGCATCTATACAGTTAGATATTAATTTGTGCAAGAATATCAAACCAGCAAAATCTTTCTGAATTCCAAACTGAAGATACTGAGTACTCTAGACTCTAGACGATCACAATAAATAAATAATAAATATTGACGCTTTGAAACCGATCGGTGGTTAAAAAATACTTGTTTTATAATTTTATTACAAATATTAAAATTAAGTCATTTTTCTGGCTAAAATGTTTTGATTTTGTCAAAATTTTTGTAGACTGGATTCAA